>NC_048601.1:50812935-51062935 GCF_003668045.3 Cricetulus griseus | reverse complement strand
CATTCTGGGGTTATTTACTAGTATGGAGGCCTCTGAAGCTTCTGTGTAGGCTAACCCAAGATCTGTACATTTTCAGAATATAAAACCAACAGGACTATTTTGCCTGGAAGATTGACCTGAAACCCCCAGACATAGTTTACTCTGTCTGGTTACATAGCCATCAACTTCAAAACTCCTTCCTCCCATTTTGAGCTTTGGACCACAGATGTCAGTCATGTCTGATAAGATCAGAGAGTATCCGGGGGACAGCAGAGCTGATTGGGCCAGAGCAAGCTGTGCTGTGGCTGAGATGATCTGAGTTCCAAACCTGATTATATTACTGACTGTCACTCTGTGCAAGTTGCTTTACATTGGTAGATGTGAGCCAGGATAGGTACCTCCCAGAACTGAGAGGACCAAATAGAGTAACAGATATGAGAAAACCTTGAGCAGTTGGGAGGATCCAGTATTTTTCTGACACTCCCTACAGCTGGTAAGCCTGGTAGGCTTTCACTAGTGATTGTAGACTCATCGTCTCCAGTAGTCAATATGGAGCCACAATCAAGTCTATGCCTAAGAAATAGCTCTTTGAATTCTTCCCTGGTAAAGGGATATGGAAATGGTAGTCTCCTTTCCTGGGTGAGCACCTGCTGCATCTAATGAGCTCGACAATGGAGCATCTCCAAAAGACTTCATACATCTGTCTCCCCGGAATTGTGGCTATGACTTCACTTGGAAAAGGGGTCTGTGGAGATGCAATTAGTTTATAGATCTTGAGATGCAGTCATCCTGTGTCACTCGGATGGGACCTAAATCCAATGAGAAGTGTCCTCATCAGAGTAGAAGACAGGAAGAGAAGATGGCTTGTGAGTTGGAGGCCAACACTGAAATGCTGACGCAGCAGGAATACTGATCACGTTCCTGCTACCACCATCCTGAGTGGCAGAGGCTCTCCCTTTGAACCTCCCTGGGAGAGTGACTCTGCTTACATCTTGATTCTGATCTGTGGCCTCTGGATCTAAGGGAGAAAGTGTTGCCACTTACTAAGCATCTCTGGATAAGAATGAGATGGCTCAGCGGTTAAGACTGTTCTTCCAGAGGTCCTGAGTTCAATTCCCAGCAACCACATAGTGGCTCACAACCACCTTGAAAGAATGCCCCAGCATGTGAGAAGCAGCCCCATAATGCTGGAAGTTGGCAGGTGAAAAGACTCCTCACATCAGTATTTCATAATGAATCCTTAGCCTGCTGCACACTCAAGGTAGGGGACCCGATTGGTTTAGCCTGAACCAGACTTTCCACACATGTTAGTTTTGAAATCCCACTACAACAGTAGCTAAGGATTCTAGAAACCAACCCAGAGGGCATCTTCTACTTAGTAGAAAGGCTCTTTCCCAACAGACACCTAAGGTAGACAGTGCAAAAACACTGTTTCCTGCTTCAGGAAGGTGCAGCTGGGCACTAGCCTGGAGCTCAGAGTAGATGAGAACTGATGCCAGCCATGGATCATGCCTCCATTCCAGCTTTAGCTTCACAGGTGTGCCTCCCAGCTGACAAGTCTCAGGCTCCGAAACAGCCCATTTCTACTTCATGCTTCCAGGTGTGATGGTTCTCTCAGCTCCTCCTGCTTGCTAATCACAGCGTTGCTATGAAGACAGG
The DNA here is from genome assembly GCF_003668045.3 of Cricetulus griseus. Lineage (NCBI taxonomy): Eukaryota > Metazoa > Chordata > Mammalia > Rodentia > Cricetidae > Cricetulus > Cricetulus griseus. The sequence goes on along the minus strand of NC_048601.1, from coordinate 51,061,297 downwards.
TCTAAAAGCTAGAAACTGCGCCGTTTCCATGGCAACCACAGACCACATGTTTTCTGGCCTGGCCTGGCCTGTTCTAGGAAGGTCATCCTACCTTTTTCCTCTACCTCTATCTTGGCCCTGGACTTCTGTTCTCTAATAGATAGAGGATCCTTCTTACAGCTGAAGTCTAGTAAATGTCTTCTAATTTCCTTGAAAATGACCTGATTCCTACAGCAATGTGTAAACACCCTCTGCTCTACTTTGATGCTCCCCCCCGGCACACACACACACACACACACACACACACACACACACACACACACACACACACTCCCCCTCATGTGCATCCATTTTTATATTCCTTCTCTTTACCCACAATCCCTCTGCTCTGATTTATCTTCAGTTCATACATCTTCTCAGGAGGATTGTCTTGGACATTAGGCTTTAAAATTCCATATCTTTCGAGAAAGACAGTCACAACTGAGTCCCACATCTGTAATTGCCCCATGGCTGTAAGCTTATTTTCAGAAAGCCAGATTCTGGCTAAGTTCATGTACCCTTTAGGCAAATAGAAATAGATGGACTTAACTGTGAATAGAAAAAGGAGGAACAACCAATGCCTGGCTACCTGAGCAAGAAGACACGATAATGGCCTTTACTTTCAAAGCACAAAGCATTTTTTCTGTTCTTCAAACATGGGTCTAAGACATGGATCACCACATCATGAGTTTCCTGATCCCCAAATATGGTGCTTTCATGGAGCAGAAGGACTAATACCATCCTCAAACCTTTCCTTAGGCATCTTTTGAGAGTGTCGAGTCACAGCCACAGAGTCAGTGTCATCAAGATCAGCAAACCTGAAGGGACTTACACCATCATTCCAACACTGGGGAAGTTTATGAAGTAGCACTTACTTTTAAAAAAAATTATCAAAATGCCAAGATGATCAAATTCATAGCAATACATGTTAAATAGCTTACGTGAAAATATAATTTATATGTTCATATTTAAAAATTTTACTAGAGAATCGGTGAGCCCAGTAGAATCCACTTAAGATATGTGATTGAGTAATAACCAATCTTGATTTGGGATTTTAATTTGAAATCTAATTAAGCTGATATGTTAGAGTATTTAAGACACTTTAAGGATCATTGTATCAATTAGCTTAATTTAGTAGATTTATAAAGATTAAACATTATTAAACATCAATAATGCAAATGAGTTACTAAAAATGAAACTGAACGGAGAGTTCTTTTTTAAATGTGGCTTTAAAATCTCTGTTGGTTCCTCAAGTTTTGCTAAATGGTGACAAATTTCCCTAAACCACAGTAATTAGCATTCTAAAATAAAGCCCTGATTCCTGCCACACTGCCCACCAAGTAATGTCTGGCTATAATAGATAAAACCACCAAAGTTCCCATCCCACCCCGCCTCACCCCTTGTGAGGTGTCTCTAACAGTGCCTGCCCATGAGAGATGCTCATTAGTCACCCAGAATGCTTTGTCCTCACTATGCAGTATTCCATAAATTCTCTTCTGCCTCATAAGGCCCCTACCTTGTAAGCAGGTGACAGGTGGAGTGCTCTGATTCTTACAAGGGACCTTCTTCACTGAACACTCTACCCTCCCTCCTCCCCCTTACCCCCAGTAGAGGCCTGCACTGTCTGAAGTTTTTTTTTGTTTTTTGTTTTTTTTTTTTTGTTTTTTTTTGTTTTTTGAGACATGGTTTCTCTGTGGCTTTAGAGGCTGTCCAGGAACTAGCTCTTGTAGACCAGGATGGTTTCGAACTCACAGAGATCCGCCTGCCTCTGCCTCCCGAGTGCTGGGATTAAAGACGTGCTCCACCAACGCCCGGCTCTGTCTGAAGTTTTTAAACACATTTTCTAGTGTTAGAATTAAGGCTTTTGTTTGTTTGATTTGGTTTGGTTTTTCAAGACAGGGTTTCTCTGTGTAGCCCTGGTTGTCCTGGAACTCACTCTGTAGACCAGGCTGGCCTGGAACTTGGAAATCCACTGCTTCAGCCTCTGGATTGCTAGGATTAAAGGCATGTACCACTGAAACTCCTGGCTTAGCCTTGCTGTTTCTTAAACAGGAGACATTAATAAATCCTAATGCCTTTAATCCCAGCACTTGGGCAGAGGCAGGGGGATCTCTGTGAGTTCTACAGAATGCGCTCCAGGATTACCAGGGCTGTACAGAAGAGCCTGCCTCGAAAAACCAAAACAGAAAAACAGTACACTTTAGCGTTGTCTACACACTTCAGAGCTGTCTTTTCTGTGCACCAAATCCACTGAGGATTTCACATGCTGTATCTCATTTGCACGGGACTCTAGGCTCCATGAGAATGGCTCTCATCAGCTCCTGACTGTGTCCTGACCTTAGGGCTAGCCAATGCAACATAACAGTTGCTCAGGAAAATTTTCTAAGAGAAGGTAAAAAAGAGCTTTGCCCTTGGCTCTCCATGGTCCTTAGTGTGAGCTTCAGTCTTAGGACCTTCTGCTCCACAAAAGCAGCAGGCATGGTGACCTGTCTTAAAGCCACAGCTGAGGAGCACAGCAAATCCTTCATGCATTGAAAGTAAACACCAGTACCAACCTGCCTGTCAGACAAGACCAGGGAAAAGCTGAGCATTCTTAAAGTGGGAACAATGCTGTTTGCTTATGGTGTCTCCAGAGAGCTTCAGTGGAAGGGGACAGACTTGCCAGGAAACATGGGGCCTCTGAAGAGGAGCCAGCGTAGTTTACATGTCATTTTCAATGTTTATAAACAGCACAAATCTGGAGGGAAGGAACTGAGCAGATAAATACTCCAGGAAGTACCAAAGCTGTTTCCTGGGATGGGCCCTGAAGCTTCACAAGGACAGAGGCTGGGTCCAGGCTGGAGAGTGCAGGGGGAAGGGTGGAGAGTGCGGGGTTGGGGGGTGGAGTGGGTGGAGTGTGGAGGCTGAAGGGGTGGAGGGTGGAGGGGAAAGCAGAGAAGGGTTCCCATGAGGTCTTTTCCAATTTTAAAATGCACGTGAAGGAATTGTACTAGATGTCCATCAGCAGATGGTGGATAATGAATACATGGCACACATACACAGTGGGATTTATGTAAAAACAAAATTATTCCATTTTTAAGAAAATGGATAGAACCAGAAAAAGCAAAAACAAAAAAACTTGAGATAACCTCGACTCAGAAAGACAAATAATTCATGTTCTGTCTCACTCGTAGACCTTAGCTTTTAATTGACATATCGGTGTTTACAGGGCCAATCAAACGTGGGTGAGTCCAGGAACCTAGAAAGGGGCCTGGGAGTTGGGAAAAAAGGAGTTAAAGGGAGGAGGATGAGTGGTCAGTAGAACAGTGTGTCATGAAATTAACAGGGGAATAACGGGGATGAGGTGGGTGGGAACGGGTGAGAGGTGAGAGTGTAGACAACAGAGATGAAGCGGGAGGGCAACCAACCAAACGAGTCATGCCTGACCATGCATGAAGAAATTCATTACTCTTTATGCTAATTTTACAACTAAGATAAGATAAACAAAAACACCATAATAAGTAATAATAGAAATAAAATGCATATGAACTCCCCGGGGGCTGGTCAAATTCAGCTTCTGCTTGGTAAGACAGGTTCTCCTGGGGTGCTTCTGGGTGTCTGGCAAGTGCCCAGATGGACACTTTGAGAAGCCACCTCCTCTCCCATGAAAGCTTTACATAGCCCTACAAAAGATAGGAGAAGTACAAATGAATAATTCCCCAGAAGCAGAAATACTGGCCAGGGTTTTGTTTTCATTCTGTAGTAGATGCCCTAGGATTTGCATCTTGTGAACTGAAATATCCAGAGAAGAAACAAAAACTGCATTTAGGTTAAAGATTCTAAGCCCCCAACCCACCCCAACACACTCTCCAGGGACAATGAGGCCCTCTACCGGGGACTATCAAAATCTGGTCACATCATTTGGGGGAGGGCCCAGGCCTTCCTTCCCGAATCTGGGCTACAATAGTATCCCTCCATAGGGAATGGGCTCCCAAAGTCCATTTGTGATCTAGGGATAAAGACTGGCTCCATTTTTAGAGGTCCCATACACTGCCCTGGCCTCCTAGCTGGCACCTACATTCAGAGGGCTTGGTCCCGTCCAGTGCTGGTTCCCCAGCTTTATGACTAGGGTCTCTGTGCTCTCACTAGGTCAGGTCAACTGTTTCTGCGGGTTTCTCCAGAACTGTCTTGGCTCCTTTGCTCATCCCTCCTCCCTCTCTGCAACTGGATTCCAGGAGTATGGTTCAGTGCTTAGCTGTGGGTACCTGTTTCTGCTTTGATCACCTACTGGATGAAGGCTCTAGGAATGGCAACCAAGGTAGTCATCAATCTCATTATAGGGGGAGGGCATCAAGGGCAGCCTCTCCACCACTGCCTAGATTCTTAGTTGGGGTCATCCCTGTGGATCCCGTAACATTTCCCCTGGGCCAGACCTCTCTCCAAACCTATTCTGGCTCCCTCTATCAAGGCATCTCCTTTCTTGCCCTCCTCTATTCCTCCCCTGTCTCAGTCCTCCTGTTCTCCTCCCCCCTCCCCTTCTCCCCCTCTCCCCTTTCCACTTCCATCCTCTCTCCTGCTGTGCTCCCAATTTGCACAGGGTTTCTCGTCCCCCTCCCCTTCTTTGGGGGACCATGCATAGAAACATGGTATTTGAGGCAACTTACACTTGTGTTCCTGGGCCATCACAGTCATACATATTTGTTTTCAGAATAAACTACCTTTTATTCCCTTTGAGGTGAGAGTTGAGTGTTTGCATCAATAGTCTCAGAGTAATAATGCTGGTTACACTCATTTACATGCTCAACAAATATTAATCAAGGCTCTAATAAGGGCTGAGCTTTTTTGCAAGTTTTGGTGTGTGGAGATAAGCAACCATGATAAGGGTCTTGCTACAACTCTGTGTGGGAAGATAGACAATAAACTCCTAGGTACAGAAGGACAAATTCACACATGCGCACTAAACAAGATTATGCGTTAAAGGATGGCTTGGGAAGAAGGGTTCTCTGGAAGAGGTGAAAGGTAATCAGCCATACGAAGTTCTAGGTCCATTTTTAGTTTGAGGCTCCCTCAGAGCTCATCAAAGAGTCACACTTGAGCCCCCATATCCCCGATGCTGCCTGCTTATTCAGAGCTCGGAGAGGTGGGAAGTTGCATGCAGTCTGTCACATGACTGAACCCCGTCAGAAAAGCCCCAGGACATTCGTCAGAAAGAGTTGGTATTGTGAGCCAGTGGGGTTGTTGGAAAGGAAGCTCTGCTGGAAGATTGTAACTCAATGGAGTACCAGCCTTTGGGGGAAAGAAGGTGGGGATTTATCACAATCAAGGACTTTAAAAACCACTGTCTTGCCTCAAATCCACACGCCAGCCATTTTTCTTTTTCTCTATGCTGGGGTCCCTTTCTACAGAACAGTATATAGAGGACTGCTTTGATTTCACAAGACTTGAATTTATTAGAGACTGGGTGCCTTGTTCTCACAGTACAACAGGCTGTCAGTATGAAGATGCTAAGCTGAGAAAGAACTTGACAGGTTCAAAGGACAAAAACAGAACATAGTTGAGGCCGAGTAATAAATGACTAAAGGATTAGCCAGTGGCTGAATTATGGCTTTTATGTGCATGTGAATGTGTGCATGTGTGCGTGCCTGCCTCTGTGTGTGTGTGTGTGTGTGTGTGTGTGTGTGTGTGTGTGTGTGTGTGTGTGTGTGTTTTGGGGTGAGCATGTCGGGGGGGGGGGTGGGGGAAGGGTACAGGTGCCTCTGTGTGTGGAGTCCCAAGGACAGCTTCTGCTGCTGTTCCTCAGGTGTTGTCTACAGGCCTGGAGCTCACCTGATAGGCCGGCTTAGCTGGCCAGAGAGCCCCAGGGATCCACCTCGTCAGGCTGGAATTATAAGGACCACAGGGATCAGGAGATTTATAGGGATTACATGGTTTCTGTGGGATCAAACTTAGGTCCTCATGCTTGCAAGGCAAGCCCCTTCCTAACTGAGCTGTCTCCCTATAGCCTGGGACTTGAGCATTTAAAAGGACCATTCTGGTCAATTTTAAAGCTTCAAGTAGTCATGCAAACAGCCATTATGCAACTTCTGGGACACGAGGGAAATGGTAGCACTTAGTAAATACTAAGATACAGTATCTGCATAATAAATATCGAAGATAAAGGAACAAATTTAAGAGTGCCCATGGAAGTACTCAGACAAATCCTGAAGATGTTAGGACTACACTCTTCTCTTTCCAGTAAGTCAGTGGGGTGTATATATAAAGGCAGTGGGTGGTTTGGGTTAAAGGAGAGTTAAAAGACACAGCAATCAATTTCATTCAATATGTGGATTTTAGTTGGATCATGGATATAACAAAACATCTCTAAGAGATATTTGGGGGAACAACTGGAAATTCTTTAAAATGAAAACAGGGTCTAAGGTGGCAATAAGAAATTATTTTAATTATGCTAGATGCCATGATTGCAATGTGGTTGATGAAGCCAAGGTTCTTATTCTTCAGAGAAGAATACTGAATAATTTGGTATTGAAAACTCACGATGCCAGAAATTTCTAATGAGCTGCTTCTAATGAATGGAATACAGCAAGGAGGCTGGGATGTCACCTCTGAGATTGTTTTATTTGACTCACACAGAGAGAGACAGAGACAGAGACAGAGAGACAAAGTCTCACCTTACTGTTCTCCTTCTGAATCTTCCCAGAACTCATTACAAGCCTCATCACCATCTATCTTAGACTCAGCTGAGCCACACTTGATTGCCAATCCATAGATACTGTGAGAAAATAAATATGTATTGTTTGGGTTTCTTCTCTCTCTCTCTCTCCTGTCTCTTCTCTCTCTCCCTCCCTCCCTCCCTCCCTCCCTCTCCCTTCCTTTTCCCCATTCCCTCCCCCCCAATAAAGCTTCCCATGTAAGTTTTGTCTGCATGGCATGTTTGTCCCTCACCTGCCATGGCCTCCATCAAGGTCCCCCCACCATCTCCCCCAGCTGCCATATCAAAACCATGTGCTTAAACTGATTGGGTTTCCCATGATTTCTGAAAAGAGGTCCTTCCTCGAAGACGGTGATGAAGATGATGGCAAAAAAAGGGAGGAAGAGAAGAGTGAAATCGAAATTATTATTTCCTTTCCTGTGTGCCAGTCTCTGTTCTAATGAAGGGTATATTATTCAATTAATCCTTGACTCACTCTCCTCTACACTGGACTGCTCTGACAGATGAGGAACTGAGGCCTAAAAGGAAGAAACTTGTTTAGCTGTTCAAGGCTGCACTCTTTTATGCCTCTCCTGTCTATACACACCCATAACCCCCCCACATACCCACACCCCTTCCCACACCCCCTCCCACTCACACCTCTTCCCATACCCCCACACATACCTACACCCCCTCCTACACACTCACACCCACCCACACCCCCATACTCCCATCCAAACCTACACCCACCCATACCCTCTCCCACATACCCACACACACATGCTGACAAAGGCTATGCTTGACAATGGGTCCTGTATGATTTTATGGCAACTTAGTCTTGTGACAACAAAGCCCATTGTAGGGGAAGTTGTAGCCACGCCTTCTTAGGGGCTGGCTACAGGTGTGCCTGACCATGCTTGTGAGGGCGTGGTCAGAGTGATGTAGTGTGACTGCGTTTGCGTTTCGGTTTCTTTTTGCTGCTTGCTGTACAGACCGCTACCACGCCGGCTGGCAAGGTTGCTCTGAAAGTAAGGCTTTTCCCTATTAAATACCCTTATATTTCTACCTGACTCCGTATTGGTAATTTCCCACTATAGCCCACTCCATTTCTTGGGCACCAAGGGTGATTATGATGTGTTTTTATTACCCAGGAAACCATTGAGTCCACAGAAAAATGGAACCACAAAATGATTAAGGGCACACAAAGAGGCAGAAATGGAAATGCTTACCGGGAACCAGCCCCTCTTGGAGCCATGATTAAGGCAAGCCAAAGTGTGTCTTGTAGAATGGCTCACATCCTGTACCAATTAAGTGTTTGGGGAAGCCCACAATGGCTTCCTGGTGTGGAAATCACTTTGAAACGTGTTGGGTGGTAGTTAAAGCCATTAGTCCCACTTGGGTTTCAAGGACAACTACAAAGAAAATATTTTGTAAATTGTACAAGAAGTATGGATTTGCCAACCCCTGAGTGAGCCTAAACCAGCCAAGCAATTGCTTTAACACTGTACTTCCTAAGTTGAATAATACCTGTGGGGGAGACGGAAAACAACCCTCACCTCAGAAAGACAACACAGGGTTCTTCACCTCAGATGACTGCTGAGTGAAGAGCTTGGCTCTTTCCTAGGACAAGAGATGTTTATTTCCCTCCCATCTCTGAGGGATACAAATGAGCCTGCACTTTTTGCTGGACCTTTCTGTACCAAAAAGTAGCCTGGAAAGACACCAGGAAGGGATTTCTAATGACTTCCAAACTGTATTAAAGGTGAAGAAAAAAGAGTAAGTGGGTAGGAGGCAGTTCTAGCTAACAGGAAAATTACCTTATCCTTAGTCCTGTGACCTTTAACTGTTAGTTTCTACTGCAGAACAGTCTATAGGTACAAGAACTGTTCTGTGAGGACCAATTCTCTCTTCTTCCTTGAGATCACAGAAAGCATAAAGTTCTTTATTTGCCCTGCCTCCTGCAAGGAGGCTGCTGGTATGTCAGCCTCTGGCTTCAGCTCCGTGCTGCTCCTCAGCTTTATGCTTTAGACGCAGTGACTTTGGAGCTCACTTACATTGACAGCTCAATTGCCTCATCTTTAAAATGGGGATAAAAAAGAGCAGATTGGGCTGAAAGGTGTCCTGGAGACTTCATTAGAGTTTAATGCAGCCTTTATACTTGGGTTTGGGGTGCATGGCATCCTCTGGAACCAGAATAAACCCTGGTTTGTCATATGCTGTATGGGTCATCGTCAGGATCTCCAAAGAGGGAGAACCAACTATATTCAGATACAAAAACAATGTCACCTGCAATGTTTGTCTGTCTCCTGGAAGGAAGCTGTGTCTGCAAATGCTGAATGACTCTTACAGTTTCAGTGATGTAGTGGTGGGAATGCTCAAGGCTTACAAATTTACCTTTGGGTTATTTTTAGGCCCTTGACTCACCATCCCTTGCCCACATCTGTGTCGGACCTGACATCCTATGACTAACAGATAAAAACCTCATGGACTGTCTTAACAGCATCATGGTTACTATAAACCAAAAGACCTCAGGCTGCATCTGAGGCCTACAGCTGAGATTTCTCAAGTTTGTTGTAACTGCCCACTTAATGTATTCACTGTTGTTCTTTGCTGCATCTTCAGGCAATGAAACATGATCTAAACTCAACAAACCCACATGGAGTTTATTGGGAAAGGAAGCAAAGGGAGGTTAGAAGAAATGGAAAGAAGAGAGAGAATAGGCAGGAGGCACTTGCTTACATAAGGAATGGGAATGGTTTAGATCGAGACTCGGCAGTTAGGACCATTGAAACTAGAGTCATGGACCTGTTGTTGGCCCAGCTCAGCACGGCCCCAGTTCCACATGGTTTCTGCATGCAGAGTCCTTATGCAGCCACCTAACACATGCACAACACAGCCATGCAATCTTTGACAGCCTTTGACAGTTTTATCAGTGAGGAGCAATCACCTGTCAAAGATGGACCCTGGGGTGAGGGAAAGTAGCCCAGAGAAGAGCCATCATGGGGCAGGAAGAGAGCCCGAGGATTAGAGAGGCCTGATGACCAGGAAAGGTTCCCTAAGGAGAAGGTACAGGCCCAGGGGAGGGCTGGTGCAGAGTGACAGGCGGGTGCTGAGGAGAAACCACAGGGTGGGAGAATGAGAGGAGTGGAGAGCAGGAACAGGGCCAGGTTGCCCAGGACCCTGGGAGAGGGAGAAGCCAGGATATCAATAGTCACTAGTGTATTAGAGAAGAACATTGATTTGTGACTTTCTTTGTTACTATAAAACCCCATGAAACACCTACTACCTTGTAACACAGAATTTGGGGCAACCTAAATCTATGTTCCTAGGCCATGTCACTCTTAATTGACTCCAGAATAAACTCTCTCTTATCCCCCTTAAGGTGAGAGTTGTGTTTTTGTGCTGATTTTGTGTGTGGGGGTGTGGGGGGGTGGGTGTTACATATATGTATCTGAGTTGCTCTATGACAATTGTTACAGCAATGACAAAAGGGGAGGGGAATAATTCACACATGACAGTTGGGTCTGGCAGTTGGAAGTCTGCATGGCAGGAGGAATGGTCAGCTGGAGCAACAGTGTGGAGGTGATGTGGCCTCTTGAGTCTGGAAGCAGAATTCCTAATTTTATGGTGAACTATGGTCTTTTTCTCCAAATGTCTTCAGATCATTAGATAAAGTCCGATGGAGGGTCATCTGCTGTACTCCAAGAGTTTTGACTTAAATGCTAATCTACATATTAAAAAATACCTTCATAGTAACATCAAGACTGCTGTTTGACCCCAAACTGGATCCTATAACCTATTCAAAATTAACACAAAATTAATTAATTAACCCACCACAAGGTGTTGGACACACACCTTTAATCCCAGCATTTGGGAGACACAGGCAGGCAGAGTTTGAGGCCAGACTGGTCTACAGAGTGAGTTCTAAGACAGCCAGAGCTACACAGAGAAATCCTGTCTCAAAAATGCCTCCATCACACTAGCATTTTGTACACATCTGTGGGGCAAGTTTTTTGTTTTTTTGTTTTTTTGACTAATGATTGATGTGGGAGGGTCCAAAATTCCTGGGCTGTATAAGAATGAGAGCTGAGCAAGCCAGTGAACAATGTACTTTCATGTCTCCATTTCAGTCCCTGCCTCCACTTTCTGCTTTGGCTTCCAACTCCGCAATGGAGTGGAATCTGTTAGCCAAATCAGCCCTCTCCTCCCCAAGTTAGTCTTGCTCAGTGTCTTGCACAGTAATAGGAGACAAGTGAGGATGGGTACTGTTCTGTTTTCTTTCCGCTCCTAGGACAGGGCAATCAAAAGCAACTCAAGGGAGGAAAGGTTTCACTGCATACTACACTTGGGGTCACAGTCCATTACTGATGAAAACCAGGGCAGGAACTCATGGCAGGAACCTAGACCAGAAACTGTGAAGAACAAGGCTTGCTAGCTTCCTCCCTGGCTCTCTCCCTGGTTCATATTTTACTAGCTCTTTTTTTTTTTTTTCTTGCAGTGTCTCCTCTCAGATGACTCTAGGGGCTGTGTCTAGTTGACAATTGAGGTTAACCAGGATAGCTGCAGCTAGAATGTTTGTGCTGCTATTGCCACCAAATTTGTATATAGAGATCTTCACTCCCAACGAAGTGCTATTTATTGGGAGTTAGGATTCTTGGAACGTAATTAGGCCTTGGCGACAGAGTCCTTTTGAATAGAATTAATGACCCCATGAAAGGAAGAGAGACCCCTCACCTTTCTGTTGTATGGAGTTAGAATGAGGAGAATCTTCTGGTACCTTGATCTCCAACTTCCCAATCTCTAGAACTAAGGAATATATTTCTGTAATTTATAACCCAGTCTATGGTATTTGTTTTGTTACATTTCATATGGGCTGAGACATGGACTGTAAATATAGTTCCAATTATTCCTTTGGTACAGTTACTATTTTCCTTGCTGCATGTGCCCTTTTAGGATCTTTCTAGCCCTAACATCCTCAGTTTACAACTTTTGTTCATATTCTTAGAAAGCGTCCAGAAAGAACTGTACTATTGTATGAGCAAATGTGTCAGGACCCATGGAGGTGGCTCCATTTCATCTTGACTTAAGGTCAGAGAGGTCAAACCTATCCTTGCTCTTTCAAGGTTAAAGACCTAAGTCCTAAAGGTCTAAGGTGTGGCTACTGAAGGATGTTGCCTAAGGTGTGGATATCTTAACTAGATAACACAATATTTGATCTAAGATTACTACACCTTTTAATCCTGAAGGCCAGATAACAAGAGGTTTTGTCTAAGGTGTGGTTACTAAATGTTTTGAGAATTAAGGAAGTAATTGTGTTTGTTCCTGGTATCATTGGTAAGGAAGTCCTTTTGCCTCCTCCCTCCCTTTTTGCTGGGGTATATAAGAACTTTGAGTAATAAACTTAGGGCATATCCAGTACTCACTGGATGCCCTCCTGACTCTATCTTCTGTCTCTAGCCTGCTTTCCTCAATCCACACACTCCCTCTCAGGTACGGACCAGACAAGTCAGCAGGCCCCAACAGATGTCCTTCAATGTGGAACACTGACAGATGGCACCGAGTATTGGGGTATGATGCAAATGGAATCTTAGAAGGATACATTCAGGAAAATTCATATTTTTTTTCTACTCTACTCTATGTTGAAGTTAAAGTTAGACCCAAGAGTGTCCAAATGCTAATCTCCGCACAATCATTCTTTATTTCTTGATTCATTTATTTTCTAATAGTCAAGGAGTAAAATCATTTTGAGAAGTTGCTGCATGCCAGGCTATAAATGCTTTAAATTTGTATATTGATCCTTGCGATAACCATATGTACTGAGGTAAATATATACCATATCTATGTCTATATACTATCTTTATCTATATCTACCATCTACAGATATATAGAAAAGGCAGACATAGACACCTGTACATCCCATCTCTCTGAAGAAGTGTAAGAGTTATATCCAAGGCTCCACAGATAAGGAATAGATCTGTCACAATCCACATCATCTCATTCTAGAGCCCATGGAAGTTGACTACACATTCACTGTAAAAAAAAGCAAAGTAATAGGATGAAGGAGCTCATCCTGCCCAGCACACTAGTATGGTAGTGAAGATGCCCAGAAAGGTGGGCCTCTGAAGTGTACAGAAGGCTTCTGAGGGAGCCTAAGGGTGGTTATCGGGTTCCTTCCCTAGTCAGCCTGGGTGTGTCCAGGAAACTCCCATGCTTTGCTTTACTTATAATGGGTCCCAGAAGATTCCAAGATGTGCACCCACTGTTATGAATCTAAAATAAGTGGCAGGTATCTCTCCGGTCACCCAGAATGATGAAGGGTCTGCTACCATATATACCCATGGGGATTTCTGTACTTAATAACTGCTCGTGTTCAAAAAGGCTGCTATGTCCTAGAAGGCTCTCCAAGCTTTGACAGCCAGACAGATAAAACCACAAAAAGACATCTAGCATACACTGGGCCATCTCTTCATACCCTTAAGGAATTCTATGCCCTGAAAAGTATATTGAAGAATGCAAAGTTCTATCAAGTTCAAAAGTCTCTGGACCAAGTACTAGATTAATTTTTCCATATTCATAACCAAAGTGTGTGGTATCTCCAGCAACAGGGACTTAGGATCAAGTTCTGGTGGGTAACTAAGAGCAATAGCAATAGTCTGTGTTATTTTGGGCAGCTCCCCAATACCCATGACTCAAAGGGAAGCATTCTACTGGGTTTTTGTTTGGAAGCCTATGGATGGAAAAATTATTCCCTGTGTAAGGTAACTCTAATTAAACGTGTGTGTGTGTGTGTGTGTGTGTGTGTGTGTGTGTGTGTGTGTGTGTAGTCTATAAAATAGTAGGTGTCCATATTAACCTGTGTTAGATTAACCCAATCTACATTCCAATATGGAAGGGTAGGGATTTGTGATCCTCCAACACTAGCCCAGCATCTATTGACAATTAATGGCTTTTGGGTGAGGGTGAAGGGACTCACATACAGTGTGCTCCCATCTGAACTCCAGGTTAGGCACAGACCACACCCAAACTCCAATTTCCAAGCACAAACCAAATGCAAAGTGTTAAGCAAGGCAAAGAAACAAGGTGGCTGAATCTGAATCAGGCAGAAACAGTGCAAATAAGTTTGCAAGTGTTCATTTTAAGAGGGAAAAGGGGGAGGTCTGTGTTAGAATGACCCCCCTTTCTACAGTCTGGCTAGAATGTTGCTAAGTTCTGATTGGGTACTTAATTAGGTTAGTCAAAAAATTAATTTTGATTGTTGGACCTTGAGGTTTTGATAGGTGGACCTTGGTGATCAGTCTCAGGGAAGAGTCAGTGGCCAAATAAGGGAATAGACCTTGGTGGCTAGCTTTAAGAATATAATCTAATGGTTTAGCAAGGGGGAGAAGGGTAAAAGGCAAAACCTGTTGGCACCATGTTCACGATCCACGTTCTGGTGTGTGTTTGCCATACTCAGGTCTACTAGAGCCCTTCGGAGGGTAAGTCAGTTTTCTTTAGGTTATGGTTCATAGTAGGTTGATTATATTCTAATGGAAGGCCCCATGCCCCTGCAAATATGGACAGAACAAGTTGGTTTAAATGATTTTTAAAAAAATGGTATGAAGTTGGGAGAAGGTAGTGGGTGGATCCAGGGGGAGTTAGAGAGAAGAGCTGGGGGAGATGAATATAATCAAAATACATTGTATACATGCATAAAATTCTTAAAGAATCAATAAAAGTTGTATTAAGAAAGAAAAATACCAGCATGGCGGTGCTGGTGTGCACTTTTAATCCCAGTACTTGGGAGGCAGAGCCAGGTTGATTTTTGTAGTTCAAGGCCAGCTCGGTCTACAGAGCTAGTTCCAGGACATCCAGGGATGTTACACAAAGAAATGCTTCCTTGAAAAGTCAGAAGAAGGAAAGATGCTATGATGAAACAAACAAAATCTCTGTGCGTAGGTAGGAAGATACTCATATTTAAGAGGTATGTGCAAAATCCAATCAGACAACCCCATTGCAGCAGACTGTGGAATGCAGACAGAACAGTAAGGCAGTGTGTGTGTGATGGTTATTCTTGGCTGTCAACTTGACTACATCTGGAATTAACTAAAACCAAGGAGGCTAGGTACTCCTGTGATTTTTTTTTCTTGGTTGAATTATTTCAAGTGGGAATACCTACTCTAAATCCAGATATTTTTGAGGTAGAAAAATCCACCTTAAATCTGGCCACACCCTCGGATGTCAGCCTATATAAAAACAGGGAAGAAGGAAGCATGGGACCTGTCTGTCTGCCCTCACTCTTGCTTCACTGGCAATAGAGTCTATGTCTTTGAGATTTTTGACTTATACTGAAGACCACTTGAAACATTCAGCCTTATGGACTGAACTACTGTAGAAAGCATTGTTGGACTAGCTGAGCCATGACTTGTAAGCCACTCTACTAAATCCTGTGTGTGTGTGTGTGTGTGTGTGTGTGTGTGTGTGTGTGTGTGTGTGTGTGTGTTCTATCAGTTCCATCTCTCTAGAGAACCCTGAATAACTCAGTGTGGAATTTGACTCTATGAACATGGGCTACACTGGATGGATGAATTAAAGTATAATGTAGTCCACTCGGATGCCACAATCATGACAGCATCAGACAAGTATGTATAGTTCTTACATGTTTGGAGAAGGGATGTTGAACAAAATAATGACCCTTAAGGATACTTATGTCTCAGCCTTTGAAACTTCTGCATTATCTTCCATTAAAAGGGGGACTTTGCATGACTAGTTGAAGCATCTTGAGAGGGAGAGATTTTCCTGGCTCATATGGTAGTTTCATACAAGAAGGAATCAAGTAGGCCAACATCGGAAGTGGGTGAGAGAGGGGACAGATTTGAAGGTGCAACACTTCTTATTTCAAAGATGAAGAAAGAACCTTAAGCAAAACACTAGTAGTGTAACGCAAATAAATAAATGACTCAGAGACTGATATTGGGGTTCAAACTTCAAGCTGAATATCAGAAAAGCAAAGCATCGGGTCAGTAGCTCTCACCTCTAGCTCAGACTAAAAGGGCTGATCCACACATGAGCTCTTCACCAAGTCTCAAACTGCTGCCTATCCTCAGTGTGTCTGGAAGACAAATGCCTCATACTGAGACCTTGCTTCTGTTTTATATACACCCCTAATGTTGGGATTAAAGGTGTGAGCTATAATTCTCTTTTAGACTGATTTACTCTTGTGTAGATCTGGGTGGCCTTGGACCCACAGAGATCTGTCTATCTCTTAATCCCGAGTCCTAGGTTTAAAGGTGTGTACCACCACCTCCTAGCTTCTGGCTGCTGGGATTAAAGGTGTGTGCCTGGCTTCTATAGCTTGTGGCTGACTTTGCTTTCTGATTCCTCAGGCAAGCTTTAATAAATCATAATGTATTACCGAGTAGTAGAAACTGGAAAAGACAAGGGAATCTTTGACATCCAGAACTCCAGCATAATGAAGCTGTGCTATGAGCCACTAGATTTAGGTCAGCAACAGGAAAGACATCACAATGGCTTCTGTCAACTCTGTGTGGGATCACCCAATAGTTTCTCCAGTAGAAGTAAACTGAAACACTCATAGCCTGACACTCCATATCCTATGCCCAGGAAGCATTTCTGGGTCTACAGCAGCTATTGAAAAGCATATCATTTTTATTCATGGGGAGATAAATTTAAGGTAAGAAAATGCTTAAAGAAAAAAGAACCACCGTATTAAGACTTTTGTATTAAAATATGTGAGCATTTAATACTTTACATAAATGCCATGATTTAAAACATTTAAATGCAGTGACAGCTTTCTTAAAGTATACCAAGGAGTACTTGATTTAGGTTTGTGTGATTTTACACAAAATACATATCAAGTGGATGGATGTGGTGGTACATACTTGTAATCCTAGTACCCAGGGAGCAGAGGCAGGAGGATATCCTCAAAGTCAAGATAAACCAGGGTTACATAACAAGCCTGTTTCAAAACAAAGAACAACACAAACAAGCAAGAAAAATCTCATCCTAAGATAGATTAAGTTCTCATTTTGGAGTGTTTAAAAGAACTAATTATGTCACTTACATTGTTAGACCCCCCAGAAAACTTAGGCCTCCGGGGTCTCAGCCCAGGACCACGGTCACCCCAATTACCAGGCAGATTCGAAAGCTTGATGCAAACAGCATGAGGTTTTATTGTTGTTTAACGAGCTAACCCCATGTTAGCTCAAGTCTTTCACCCACCTGCCATGGTGGATGGCTAGCAAAGACAGCTCGAAGGGGCTGTATAGAGATCTTGTAGGGCAGGGTAAGGGGAGTGTCTAGGGGTACTCGCAGGCTCAGGATTGATGTGCCTCCAGGCTTGGAGGGCTTGCCCTGTGTTGATTGGCCAATTGGTTGTTATGGCCCATAGGCCCTCCCAGGGTGGTTGCTATGCTCTGTGTGCCATTGCTGTGCACTTGTCCATAAAGCACACCCAGAGCCGTAAAGCATAGCACCACCAGCTAACTTCTGATTGGTTCCTTGCCACGAGGCAGGCATCTGAACTCTTAGTGACCAAGGCAAGGTCATGGCGAGCATGTGTTACTGTCATGGCTGCCGAAATGGGGAGCTGGTCCCTTCAACATTTTATATTTAAATGAACCAGAAAGTTTGCTTGCCATGTCATACTATTACTGGACTAGATAGAAATAAAATCCATGGAACATACAAATATTGCATTAAATATATTCAAATAAATTCTGATGAGATAAATATCATTCAAGAAATTTTTAATAATTTTTTCATACAGTATATTCTGGTCACAGTTTCTTGTCCCCCCTCCCTCATAGGTCTTCCTACTCCACCTCCTCACTTATTCATCCCCATTCTTTCTTTCTCTCTCTCATTGAGTTCATTTTAAATTAACTTCTAGCATCTAAGCTGATAACTCAGTAAAATAATATGATTAGCAAGCTGAACTCAAAGGCTTAAGGAGGAATTAGGTCCTTCAACTTATAAATGTAATAAATGAATTAATAATTAGATTTCTTATACATGAGTCCCTCGCTCAAACATACTGATACCATGTCAACAGTCTGAAGGGCATTTGATACTAAGTCTAACCAAAGTCACCCCATATAAGTTTCATTTAAAGGCGGACATTTCTATTTGATTTACATTTTCTTTATTTTACATTCTAATGGGGCTAGATCACTTATTTGACCTTGATGTGTCCTTTTTCTTCTCATGAGATATCTTTCTGATGAATGATGTATAACTAACTGGATCACCTACCGGGGATATAAAATATGTGCCCAGTGTCACAGCAACGATGGGTTTCAGGTTTGCAGGGGAAATTCATAATTGGAAAAACAGAAAACAATAATAACAAAACCCCCAGGAAATCCAAACCAGAAATAAACTTTTCATGAAAAAGACTAGGATATGGTTCAGAGGTATTTTTTTTTAATTTTGAAAGACATATCCCAATGAAGCAGCCTGGCTGTTGGGGGCTTAGAGTCTCCAAGGATGGTCATCGCTCTGGGAAGAAGACATAAAAGCAAATAAGAGCTCAACAGTGCCAGGGCTTGGACTTGACATAAAAGTGAATTGAGTAGATCCTCACTTACCATCTGTTGGTAACAGGTGTTTTCCATACTTATGAGCACTGTAGCAGGTTCTTTTCACTTTTCACTTTACTCTGTCAGTAAAGTGCTTGCTATACAAACATGAAGATCTGGGCCTGAGCCTCAGAACCTAAACTTAACAGTTGGGTATAGTGGTGTGTGTTTCTAATCTCTGTGCTGTGGAGGCAGATCCTTTGGACTCATTTGCTAGTCAGACTAATTGGACAGTTCCACGCCAGTAAGTGACCCTGTCTCAAAAACCAACGTGGGAAGCATGAAGTTTCTCATCTCCCAGCAGCTTCAGCACAGTGGTTGCCGAGGCCCAGGAGGCAGAGCAATCCTGAACCCATGTAAGGTCTATTGGTGCTTGGGGAGTTCTATATTCTTCAGTGGCTTCAAAATAAGCTGTGGAATGTAGCAAGAAGAGGGGCTGAGGACCCAGGAAGGGGATCAGATCTGACACCAGGGAAGGTCTTCAGGTGTGTGGATGGTGTCACAACTCTAAGGGAAAATTGTAGACCCAAGTAGGAGGCTTAGCTGACACAGGATAATAGCTGACCCTCAGAGAAGACTGAAGATAGACCCTCCAGTCCTAAATACCACAGAGGGAAATGACTTAGTCCTCCACTGAACATTGAGCACACTGCTAATCAGAGAGGAAGACAAATGTAACTACAATTGTAAAAAACAAACAAACAATAAAACCTCAACCAATGAGTTAACTCCAGATATGTTCAGTCCTGGTGAAGAAATAGAAATGAATGGAAAAACAAAAACAAAAACATGTGTCACTAACCCTGTAATGTCACCTAATAAAAAGAACTTTGAGGAACTACCAAAGAATTCAAAAGAATGGTGACCAGCATGTTCAAACAATGCAAAGAAGATACAACTATACTCCAGGAGAACATGACTGAAATTGGGAGGCTGATCCAAGGCGTAGAAATAGAGATCGGATTGCTGAAGAAAATTCAAACTGATATGATATTGGAAATGAAAAACAAAACAAAACAAAACAAAAAAACCTCAAGGAGCCAAATAAAAACTTCAGTGGGAAGCCTTGCTAATGGACTAGAAAACGGAGACTGAGAGGCAGAGCGCGTGGCAAGGGACCGGGAGTACTCAGCAAAGACCAAATTGAACAGTGAAACTGGAGCATCATCAAAAGATGTGGGAAAGGAACAGCAGAACAAAGGCATAGAGGGCATTTCCAATAAAACCATAGAAACAGTCCCTAAACTCAGAGAAAAATATGGCCATCAAGTGCAAAAGGAACACAGCATTTTAAGTAGACAGGACCTGAAAAGAAGCTCCTCATGACACATTGCAACTAAAACATTAGAAACACACAGACAAGGTCGAGGGAATGAAAAGCTGCAAGGGGCGGGGGACTGTTTATAAAGGCGGGTACATTTGAATAAAACCCGGTTATTTCACAAAAACTTTTAGAGTCAGAAAAGCCTGGAAAGACACATTCCAAGTTCTGAAAGACAATTGAGAACTTAGAATAGCATGCCCAGCAAAACCATCTATTGAAATGGAAAGAAAAATAGAAACTTTGCATGATAAAAGCAGATGAAAGAATTTATGACCCCTTAGCCAGCTCTGTGTAGGGAATAGGAAGTCAGCTGACTGTCACACTGAGTGAATCTTGAGAAAAAGACCTCAAAGGCCATTCCCACAGTGACACACTTCCTCCAATAAGGCCACACGTCCTAAGAGTACCACTCCCTTTGGGGGTCATTTTCTTTTAAACCACCACTTAGATGTGTGTGACCTACTAATGCTAAATCAAGATGAAGTAAATAATTCAAGCAAACACATGATAGCCAGTGAGACAGAAGAAGCAATTAAAAGTCTCCAACTGAAGTAAGTCCAAGGCCAGATGGAATCAGCACAGAATTCTACCAGACCCTGACATAGAACTATCACTAATACATTCAGATTATTCCACAAGATGAAAAGGAAGAGGCTCTTCCCAAGGCTTCTTATGAAGCCAATATTACTCTGATACCAACCCCAAAGACTGGGTACACTTCAGGATATAAACTTTCTGAATAGGACTCTAGTCGCCCAGGAAATAAGACAACAATCCTCAAGTGCGACTTCATAAAATTTAAGATGTTTCCATACTGCAAAGAAAACTTTTAATCAACCAAAGAGGCAGCCTGCCATGTGTACATCTAACAGGGGATTAGTGTCTGTGAAATACAAGAAAGTAAAAAATACTAACATCAAGAAACAAACAACCTAATCAAACAGAGGGCTATGTTGCTAGGTGTAGTAGCATATGCCTTTGATCCTAGCACTCAGGAGACAGAGACAGGGGGATCTCTCTGAATTTGAGACCAGCCTGGTCTACAAATTGAGTTCCAGGCATGCCAGGGGTACATAATGAAAGTGATCTTTTAAAAAAAGGTGGAGTGGAGTATATCACTGAACAGAAAGTTCTCAGAATGAGAAGAAATACAAATGGCTACAGAATATTTTTTTAAAGCATTCGCAATCTTTAGCAGTCAGGGAAACACAAAGTAAAACTACTTTGAGATTTCCACCTTATCCCCAGTCAGAATGGCTAAGTAAAACAAACAAAAGACAACAGTAAGGACTGAAGAGGATGTGGAATTATGGAGAACCCTCAAACACTGTTGGTAGGAGTGCAAATTGGTGCAGTTACCAACTGGTAAAAATCATTGTGGTCATTCCTCAGAAAACTAGAAATAGATCTATCATATCACACATTTCTACCTCTCCTGGGCATCTTACCATAAAGATACATGAGCACCCATGTTCATAGCTACTCTATTCAGAACAGTCAGGACATAGAAACAGCCCAGATGCCCACCAACTGGAGAATAGATAGCGAAAATGTGGACAATGGCATTTTATTCAGTCATAAAGAAAAAAAAAAGAAGCTTCATTATGTTTGGAGCTAGATAATTTTATGCTGAGCCAGGTAACCCAGACCGAGAAGAAAAATGCTGTATATTTCATTCATAAGCAGATATTAGCATTGCATCTTTAGATTCATGTGTTTAACTTGAAGTACTTATAGAACCAAGGAAACTAGAAAGGGGTGACTAGAAGGAGGCAGAAGAAAGATCCCAAGGGAGCTGAGATAGAAGAACACAGGTGATTGAAGGGGAAAATGAGGAGGGAGGCTTACTTGGAAAGAGGGATGGGAGAGCATAGGAGAGAAATGGGTTGGGGGAGGTATAGTTAACTTTAAGGATATTTGAAAAGCCATATGGAAATCTAGTATCTTATGTTTCACACACATATATTCATATAGAAGAATGGAGTTACCCTACATGAGGGATTATGTTCATAGGTTGCTAAATAAAAAGGCCAGTGTCATGTGTGGGATACCACGACTTGTCAGAGGTGTCCCAAAGACCCCCAAAACAACACAGAGAATTTTATAGTTCATGGTTGTGCACCAGAACCTGGTGTTGAGACCCTATTGAGTACATTTGGTCACAGGCATGGAGGAAACAGTCAACTGGGTGAAGAGGAAGCACACACAATGGAAGGGAATCTTCACCAGCTCTACATCTGACTGAGGATTAATATCCAGATTATATAAAGAACTCAAAAAAAAGCAAAAATAAAAACAAACAAAACAAAACAAAAATCCAAACCAACAATGACCCACAAAAAAAAACGGGTCTAAGACCGGAACAGAGATTTCTCAAAAGAAGAAAAGAAATTTTTCTTTGTCCCTAGCAATTAGGGAGATGAAAATTAAAATGACTTTGAGGTTTTATCTCCATCAAAATGGCAAAGATCAACAAACCAACTTGCAAATGCTGGCGCGGATGTTGGGAGGGGAACCAATCCTCACTATTGTTGGGAGTACAAACTGGTACAACCACTATGAAAATCAGTGTGGAGAATTCTCAGAAACCTAAATATAAGTCTACAATATGACCCAGCTATACCATTTCTTGGTGTATGCCCAAAGGACTCAACACCCTATTCTATAGATATTTGCTTGGCTATGTTCATTGCTGCTCTAGTCACAGTAGCTAGGAAATGGAAGCTACCTAAATGTCCTCAAACAACAGATGGAAAATGAAAATGTGGTACAGGTACATTTGCTATTTGGCTATAAAGAAAAAAAAACATGACCTTTGTAGGTAAATGGATGGAACTAGAAAATATCGTGTTGGATGAGGTAACCTGACCCAGAAAGACAAACATCGCAGGTTCTCTCTCATCAGAGGCTGTTCTAATCTTAGAACAGTGGCATGTGAGAGAAAGTCACTATGCATCAGGGTTCAACAGAGGTTTTTTTTTTTTTTTTAATTAGGGAAAGGGATTATGAGACAAGAGCAGCAAGAGAGAGGAGAAAGAAAAGAGGGGGAGAAAGGAGGGAACAGACAGAGAGAGGGAGAGAAAGAGAGAAGGATGGGAGGTGGGCAGGGCCCTTTGAAAAGGGAACATAGTGAATATGCACAGAACACCAAGGACAGGCCAGTAAAGATGCCTGAGTACTACTAACAGAGGCTCCTAGCTACAAAATTTCAGATATGAGGACATATTTTGGAGCAACTACAGAAACCAGGAAAGTAACAAAGGGGACAATTTCCAGGGTAGGGGGGAATGGAGGAGCAATAGAAAGGGGAATAGCAGAGTACAAATGATCTAATCAGGGAAATGAGAAAAAAAGAGGGTATCTAATTAGAGAGGGGAGGGAGATAAATACAGAAGGAAGGAGGAGGGCAAAATAATATGGATGTCTGAAAAGGCCACAAGGAATCATATTATTAGCATCTATCTAACAACCACTATAATGCACAAAAATTTATGTATATGTATACATATATCATTTACGTGAGAAACCCCCATTTGAATTACTAGTAAGGTTGTTCAAGAGACTCCAAAAATTTATAAACTATTTCTATTGCTCTTGGTTGTCCCACAGAAGTGGAAGGTAATTCCCTATTGCTGAAGACACCATGCATGTCAGACACAAGGCCCAGAGGCCTCTGTGCTGTAATTGACCTGAGTGCCTCCTCCCTGAGGACTAGCTTTCATGGTACCAGAAGGCACTGTGCAAGCTTCCAAAGGAGGGAAGCAACCAGCAGTCATATATAGCTATGATGCCTATGAAGGATAACAATGACCAGCCTGGCACAATTAACCCTAAGGGTGCACTAGTGGCATGCATACCTTGGTGGTAACCAACAGCTCAGCTCTCTAATGTGACTTAAGACCTGCTCAAGGGAGAGTCATAGCCAAGTACCCAGGGATGGTGAAGTCCTGTATCTTGGAGGAGAACCTACAACCATCATTTTACTAGTTCAACACAATCTCTGACTACATTCTGAATATTTGTCCTTATACCCAAAGATAAGTACAGTCCTCACTCATCAAGGAACTCTGCAAAAGAGTGATGCCATTACAGAAAAATCACAAACAGCCAAAATACAGACTTGTGGAGCCCAGTTCCAGTAAATATATCTACAAAACATTCCTGCACCTAAGGCTCAGGGAACACTGTAGAAGAGGGATGGGAAGATAATCAAAGCCAGTGGATAAGAGAGTTGGCTGTGAGACTGTTTATCCAAAGAATGTCAAAAGCTACACCCATGAAATCTCACTAACATGACCATCTACACATGAACTGACAAGGATAACAACAAGAGACATGTCAAAGAGGATGGGGGAAAGACCACAAAACTGCAACCTTTGTTGGCTATGCAATACCAAAAGGTTAGCCCTGAAAACATACGTACAAGTAGCATTATACAGACCGAGCAAGTTACATTTATATATGTAACAACAATTAATGACAAAAGAAGCCATGAACTTGAAAGAGAGCAAAGAGAGGTGTGTGGGGGATGTGGTTTGAAAGAAAAAGGCCTGTTGTGGGATATTTGATGGTACTGTGAAACTTGGAGACTGTGCTAGTAAAATTAGCCTTGGATCAGGGCAGAGCCAGTTACTAGTTGATAGGAATTAGCTATAGACAGGTTGGAGGAACCAGGAATACGGGTAGAGAGACTCACAGGAAGGAGTAGGGAGGCACTTAGAGATTCTCCATCTTTTTTGGGGGGGAGGGATGGAGAGACACTTCTCTTGCTGAGTCTCTGGCCAAAAGAAAGGCTAGCTGGTTGTTTCTTGACTTCTCTGATCTAGCAGGTGTTTACCCTGATATCTGACTGATGAATCTTCATGGGTAAATAAAACAACTTAAATTAAAAACAACAATGGCCCCAGAAGGAGTGGCATTAATGGGAGGTGTGGTCTCGTTGGAGGAAGTGTGTCACTGTGGAGGTGGGCTTTGAGGGTTCATATATGCTCAAGCCACACCAAGTGAGACAGACTACTTCTGTTGCCTGCCTATCAAGATGTAGGGCTCTCAGCTCCAGTACCATGTCTGCCTGAATGCTGCCATGTCACACCAGGATGACTAAATGTCTTAAAGTGTAAGCCATCCCAATTAAATGTTTTTCCTTTAGAAGAGTTGCTGAGGTTATGGAGTCTCTTCACAGCAATAGAAACTGGAAGACAGGAGGGTTTGGAGAGAGGAAAGGGTTGGGAGAAATGATGTAATTATATAATAATCCTAAAAATATAGGGAAAAAAACCCTAGAGACATTTGTATTTGAATGTTTATCAAGAGTCCAAAAGCCAAGAGAACCATATATGGTTTGGATGTGGTCACGATATTTATTTGTAATATGTTTCACATATATTAACAATAGAGGATGACACTTGTTCATACACCAAGTATACCGTGCTCTGGTAGTTCTGTGAAGTCGGAGAATACTGTCAAGGTTTTCCTAATCTCTTTGGTCTTGGAAAGCTTGGACAGGCTTTCTCAAGCAAAACGTCTTGTGACCACTGCTTCAGCACTTCCATTTCTGAAAGAAGTAACAAAGGGTGGATTCGAGGAAGATCAGAAAGACTCGGGCATCTTACGTCCTGTTTATTTTTCACACAAATGCTGAAGACCGAAGGAAACCCGGCAGGGTATTAGGCTCACAGCCTGAAGGGAAGTCATATCATTGGCCAAAGTTTTCATGTAAAGGTGGTCGATCTCCAAGGCTCAGAATCTGCTCCTGTAGCTCTCCGTGTATGCTTAGAGGTGCTGAAGGCTGCAAATATGCCGAGGGGTGTTAAGGCTGTGATCCTGCTGTGTATCCTTTGTCTTGATGCTGGTAAACTTGTATGTCTTTGAGGCTATCTTGACAAAACAGCAGGCGAACCTCCTTTCCCAGTGTCACTCTGTAATCAAGCTATTGGTGGATGCCCCCCAATGATTGGAAGGAATCCAAGGCACCATGGACCAGAGTAAAGCATATTACCAACAACAGCAGGAAGAAATGGGTCTAGCTACTATCCAAAAAACGGCAGGTCTAAAAATAAATGTAAATAGTGGGTCTTACTCTAGACAAGTGATTTTATCCCTTGGGAATTGTCTGTTACTCCCTTTTAGTAGGTGTTATTTTTTTACTCTGAAGACTACTTTAAAAACATATAATATTAGCACCAAGGCAGCATATTTCTCCCAGAGATCACGTGAAACGGAATAGATACTATAATTAACAGTTGGTACAATCAGTGATGTTGCTAATTCACTTACTGGCTAATGAAACGTTCCCACAATTGCCAAAAATACCCTTATTCAACTCACGTAGCACCTTGATGACAGACAGCTAGGTTGTTAAAAAAAAATAATTACAATTCTCAAAATGTAACAGTAAAACACATTTTCAGGTAAAAAGTAAACAACAGTGTACCGTGATAATGAAGGTCACTTTGTCATATACTACATATAATGTAGAGTACGTAAAACGCAGTGGTCTGACATGCACAGGCAGTCGCAATAAAATCATTTTACGTACAAAAATATTACATCACAATAAATAATTTCAAACATAAATATTAAACTTTACATCATTAGGGTATTCCACAGGTTGAGTATCACTTCCTTGAAATGCTTGAGACCATCAGGGTGTAGTTCAGACATTTTGAAGACATGGTGATGTTTTCTTATGCAAAATGAGATATCTTGGGGATGGGATTAAAATCTAAGCCTGGTATTCATTTACGCTTCTTTCTTAGTTGGGGTTTACTAAGAGATTTGGGTATAGATTTTAAGCAGCAGAAGAGTGCAATACATGCCCAACAACATGGGATTTGGACCTGATTATTGTTTACTATGTACCTTTACTTATGTGACAGAAATGTAATTTTGATTGGCACTTCAACAAATTTTGTGTATGAAACAAAGTTTCATGGCATGGAAATTTCCACTTGAGATCTTACACTGAGACTCAAAAGGTTTCAGAACTTGAAGCATTTCAGTCTTTAAATTTTTGGATAAGGGATGCTCAACCTGTATATATTTATATATATATATTTATATATATATTTATATATATGCATATGTACACACATATACACACACATTCACACACACAAGCAGACAGGTTCACACACACGCACACAGATGCACCCAAATTTAAGGTGGAGGTATTGAATTACTATCCTTCATCCATTCCATAATGGCTTCCTCTTCAGAGCCCCTGAAAGAAATGAACCAGGAATTACAAACCTTCTACACGAAAGGCTGAAAGTCAAAGGGTAGGTGAACCAGGCACTTCCACGGGAAGAATTACAAAGTGTCACTAGGATCTTGAACTCTTATTTATTTGGGCATCTATTTACTTATTCCTTTGCTGGGACTCTGATCCCTGGTGGGGTGTCTGGTGGTATGAAGTCCTGGGTTTGACTCCCAGCACCACAGAAGAAGGAGGGCAAGTAAGTGGCATAGTGAGGAGCATGCTGGAGGGTGAGGACCAAGGCCCGTGAGTTGTTCTCAGATCCACAGACATGCGGAGGCATGTGCCAGCACATACACACATAAATAAATGAGTGTAATTTAAACGGAAAGGGAAAAAAGAACAATTACAGAAGAATGAAAGAGGAAAAAAGTTCAGTGCCTATAAATCTTATCTGAGATAATATTCAAATGTTAGGACATTTCCTTCTAGACTTCTCACATACATGTAAATTTATGCATGTAAATTTTGTACATATGTACTCATATTTTATGACAGATAACATACACAAGAAAAGAAGATTTAAAACACATATGAAAATGGGGTCTCTAGCATATTATCTGCTGAGTTTTGCCTACTTCTATCCCATCTCCCCTTTTTGGATCCCAAGTTTCTCTCTCTTTCTCCCCCTCCCATGGGTGTGTGTGTGTGTGTGTGTGTCTCTGTGTGTGTGTGTGTGTCTGTGCGTATATGTGTTATTCTCTAGCCTAGGCTGTCCTGGAGCTCACACAGTATTTTTTGTTGTTGTTTTGTTTATTATGCTTGTTCTAAGGGTCAAATCCTGTGCCTTGTTCATGTTGGGAAAGTGTTTTATCACTGAGCTATAGTCCCAGGTCAAATCTCTTCTTGCTCTTAGAAGTGACCCTCTTCCAAACAGAGCTGTCAGTCATGTGACTCCCGGTAGGCACAAGATCTCAGGCCACCAGACACTCTACTTCAGAACTGACCATGTGATCCCACCAGAGGTAGGGAGAGGTGATTTATTTATTTATAATTTTGCATGTGGGTGCTTTGCCTGCCTCTATGTCTATGTGTCGTATGTGTGCCAGATGGTGGCCAGAAAGCAGTATCAGATTTCTGGAACTGGAATTACAGATGGGACTGCCTGGTGGGTGCTGGGAATCAAACCCCCAGGTCGTCTAGAAAAACAGCCATTGCTCCTAACTACTGAGCCATCTTTCCAGTCCGAGGAGAGTTATTTTGCAGAACAGTTGTGGACAGCATTTAGTTTAATCAGGAGCTGTAATGATGATGTAATCTTAACAAGGCCTGGATGTGGGAAGGATGACATGTTGAGAAAGAAGCAACATGAAGGGCTCACTGCTGATGGGTGGGGAAGGAAAATACTGTGGAGCCCTAAGCAGCTGTGCCTGAAGAGGGCACAACATATGGGCATCTCAGTTACTTAATGTATTTTCTTTGCCTTTTGCAACACAAATAATACTAACTGAAGATTGTCATTCTTCCCAGGTGTGGTGGTATGACCTGCAATCCCACCGAGGCATAAAGACCCCAAGTTTGAGGCTAGCTTGGGCTAGTAATATTCAAGAGCCTGTTCTAAAAATTTACATATAAAGAATACTTTCAACACTGATGTTTACTTAAACAGTTGTCAAATAGTAACTCATGTGTTGGAATGGGACTGAGCTGTGGAGGGAACTGAATGGGCCACTGGAAGCTACAGGGACAGTGTTGCAAGGTCACACAGGTTGATTGATCTTCTGTGCCTTGTAGCTGAAGGCCCCAGGATAATGAAAAGTGAGCAGTTTAGTCTTTTGCCCAGCAGAGGGAGCACTTGTTGGCAAGCGAAAGACTCCTGTGGATTTTGACAGAATAGATTCCGATTTCTTGTACACCGGGGGTGGACTAAGATCCACATTTATAAAAGATCTCCGATGACCCTGAGCTGTTGGCCCCACTGTGAGTGGCAAGTCTGTGACACTGCAGTGATGGAGAGCAATGCTGTTGGTGTAAGCTATCTCTGGGGCCTGCAAGGGAATGTCATTGTGGCCTTGGGGAAACTAACGGTTATGAGCCTCAGCTTCCTCTACTGCAGAATAAGACCAAGAGCTCTACCTCATGATTTCTGTGTGAAGACTCAATGAAACCATGCCTGTAAGTTGCTCAGCACACGGGAACCCCGGGAAACACCAGTGCTACTGGGATTATTATATTCTTGCAGTGTTTATCTTAGCCCCCTACATCACAGTTCCCAATATTCAGAACATAGATCTCTACTGGAGATTTTAGGAAGTAAAATTCCTGAAGGTGGAGCCCAGCAGGTAGCATTTTCAACAGGCAATACAAAGCAATTTAATGTATGAGGCCTGAGGACTTGGGTTCAAGAATGAGGGACAGATGACCTCAGGCAAAGAAAGACAGATAAGCAAGAATGTTATTACTGAGTCAGCTTCACGGTGCTTCACAATAGCCCTGTCTAGAGGAAATGACACTCACCATATTTGTTCATCAATAGGCTACAGACTAAAATGAAAGGGGCAGGGAGGGGTCTTACCTTAGTTATGAAACTCGCACCTCCAGGCCAGTGCCAGAGGATGGAGTGCACTTCCCACAGTAACCGCCGCATTTTCCTACGACCCGGGTACCATCCTGCAAAATAATATATCATCTTAGATGACTTGTGAGGTTAGCGATTTCAGGGCTTTCGATGGTTTGGGGAAAATGAATTCTTGCACCAATTATAAGTGTTGAAATGAAACTCAACACACCCACACATGTCTAATTGCATAGGTCAGCAGACAAGGCTCACAAGGTCAAATCCAGACACCCACTACCTGTTTCTGGGTGACCTAAAAGCTAGAGTGTTTTTTACCTTTTTGTTGGTTTGTCTGAGACAAAACAAGGGTTTTGCTATGTATCCCAGTCTGGCCTCAGCTTCCCAGGGTTTGGGATCATAGGTAGACATCTCCATGCCTGGCTAGTTTTGATGACTTTTCTATTCAGTTGAGAAAAATCAAACTAAGACTAGTATGTCTTGATGCCTGAACCTTGTACAAAATTCAAATTTTGGCACAGCCAGCATCAGTTATGTACCTACAGCTGCTTTCATGCTGTAATAAGAGAAATGGGCAGTTTTCAGCTTCATGAATCCCATCCACACAACGCAACTCAGCTTTTGGGAGTGTGAGGTGTACTTCGAGATCATAACATTTTCACACTACAGTTGTGAGAGTGATTCTTCATTGTCGACTTGTCTGGATATTAGGATCACCTAGAAAGACATTCTGGGTGTGTTTCAGAGGAGGAAACACACACACTCTAAATACAGGCTCAGAGCTCAGACTGAGTCAAAGACTGGAAGAATCAGAAAGCATGATGCATTCCCTCCTTCATCTTTTTGCTGTCTGACTGTGGATGCCACGTGATCGCTGTCTCACCTCATGGTCCTGTCACCACGCCTTCTCACCATGATGGACTGTACCCTCAGACTGAACCAGAGTAACCTTTTTCTCCTTTCAGTTGCTTTTGTTGGGTATTTTGTCATAGCAATGGGACAAGTAACTAATATACCAGCCTGTTGCACTGTGATACATCAATAAAAGATGAGGACAGTGAGTTTTAAATGTCCTGCTTTTAATATACAGGGGCATGTGGAGTGTTCTATAATCAATTTTAGGCAGCAAATTACTTTGTTTATCACACAGTGATAGTACAAATATGTGTGAGGGTTAAAGCATACACTGATTTCAGCACACTACACATTTGGCACAATATTTTCAACTTAGGAGAAAGCAGTGGTCAAAATGAGGAAGATTTAAGATAGAATATCAACACAGAATACTTTGTTCACAAAATTAAAAAGTGAGAATAGGTACATTCCATGTGGCTCAACTGTTATCAAAATAAGAAGAATAATTTACCCCGAGTTAATTACATTTTGTTTAACAACAAGGACTGAAGAAGCAGTTAAAGAGGAAACAAACTGCTCCAAGAAAATTACCACTTTGGCAAGAAGAAGAGGAGGAGGAGGAGGAAGAAAAAGAAGGATGATGATGATGATGATGATGATGATGATGATGATAAGAAGAAGAGGAAGAAGAAGAAGAAGAAGAAGAAGAAGAGGAGGAGGAGGAGGAGGAGGAGGAGGAGGAGGAGGAGGAAGAAGACGAAGAAGAAGAAGAAGAAGAAGAAGAAGAAGAAGAAGAAGAAGAAGAAGAAGAAGAAGAAGAAGAAGAAATTCTTGCAAGTCCCTGAGAATTGGAGGCAGGTCAACAGTCAGTTAAGAGCAAGGCAGATAGATCACGTGGTATAGTTTTTCTCTGGCTCAGGATGAGTCCACAGATCTTGCTATTTATCTTAGGAGGCAATATCCATTCTGCAGGAACCAGAATGGATGTCTGTGCACTATCTCTGTGGAACAGACAGACCTGGCTGCAAAGATCTCCAAGATGCTGAGAAAGAACCAGAGCAGAGGGACTCTCTGAAGATGTTCTATCAGTTACTTTTCTTGTTGGCATGACAAAATACCTAATGAAAACAGCTTAAGGGAGGAGAATGGGATTATTTGGGGCCGGAGTTTGAAAGTACAGTGGGGGAAGGCATGGCAGCAGGAGAGTGAGGCAGCTGGTCACACTGGTTCACAGTGTGAGCACAGCTGAGAGGTGAACGCTGGTGCTCACTCACTGTCTCCTTTTTCAGCAGTCTGGGAGCCCAGCCCATGTGATGTCACCACCCACATTTTTAAAATTAGTTTTGTTGAGACCTAGAGCCTGAACGCTTGACTTACCCCATTGTTCAGGAGTGTAAGAACTTAGCCTCAGTCAGTATTTTGAGTAAGTTTTTTTGTGGTCAGAGATGAGAATAAAAACTGTTCCCTGTCACCATAAGTGAATCCTTAGTGGCTTTGAACATTAGCTTTGCTACCAAGTCCATAGTAGTCTTTAAGAAACTTACAGTATAACTGAGGAAAATGACCCTCACAGGTAAACTTCTACTATGTTAAAGTAATATTGCTTAAACAACAAGTGATGATTAACTTTTTAAACTTTCTTTCTCTGGGCCATCACAAGTTACAATTTGGAGCTGCAGACACTCTATTTCACACACACACACTCACAGTGATCATAGTGATTGTGTTTCCTGAACACAAATTGCAGACCCAATAATATGACCTGGACTTTGATGTGAAGAGAAAAGAATTTTCATATTTCAAAATTCATTTAACTAGATTATTTAACAAGCAGCTTTCATATAATTTTCAGTTGGAAATGATTAATTGAAAAGCAGATATCACGGTGCTGGAGAGGTGGCTCACCATATAAGAATGCTTAATGCTCTTGAAGAGAACCCTAACTTGGTTTCCAGCACCCACACCAGGCAGCTCACACTGCCTCTAACTTCAGCTCCAAGGAACCTGACACCTTTGAGCCTCTGGGTACCTGTACACATCTGGCAAGTAAAGCTCATGCAGACAGGTACATGCATAAAAACAAATCAACACACTTTTTAAACAAGCAAACATCAAAAGAAAACTCTGGTAAAATTGTATATAAATGCCTAGCAAACATGAGCATGCTTAATTAAAATAGTATAGGTGTGAACAGACAACAGTGTTTGGCAGTATCTATTTATGTAAAAAGGCTTTTAGCAACATGAAACAAAACCCCACTCCCACCAGCATCAACAATCAAATGTTTATCATAAATCTTGAATAACGGAAAACACTGGTGAGGCCAAATATTTTCTTTCTCCAATATTCCATTCTTCCCTTGTAGATTTGTGTTAAAAATGTTACTCAGTTATTAGTATATTTAGAGTTCAACCAGTAACATTAACAAAAAAAAGTTAGCCCGGTGTGGTGGTGCACGCCTTTAATCCCAGCACTTAGGAGGCAGAGGCAGATAGATGTCTGTGAGTTGGAGATCAGCCTGGTCTACAAGAGCTAGTTCCAGGACAGCCTCCAAAGCCACAGAGAAACCCTGTCTCGAAAAACAAACAACAAAAAAGTGTGTGTGTATCTGAAGAGGCCAGAAGAGGGCAGCAGATCTCAGCAGATCTCCCTGGGACTGGAGTCAGAGATGGTGACAAGCCCCCATGTGGGTTCCAGGAATGAAACTTGGATACTCTGGAAGAGCAAATAAAGTACTTATAATCACCTAGCCATCTCTCCAGCCTCACTAATAACATTTTTGTGCCTGTTTTTATTCTCTTTAATAACTAATCCTGCCATTTGGCTGAAAGACATTAAATCTTTTCTACCTGGCCCTTCACTGAAAATGGTTGCTGATCCCTGGTCTAAGCCCCACATAGCCAGTGTTGGGCCACTTAGGCACATTTGTCTTGTGCCATTCTTCTCCACACTTCCAATTTCTGACATTCCACGACCTGGCTCCACAGGCCCTTTGCACTCGCCATTCTCTGTTGGCTGAAATCTCTTTTGTTCTTTCCTATATGTCCCACTGATCCTGGTGAACTCATCATAACTCAGTTCAAAGGACAGCTTCTTCTGGGACATGTTCTTGGCTACATTGTCTGCTACAAGTACTCTGCAACTGGATAACTTTCTTTAACATTTTTTTTCATGCTAGAATGTAAGCCCCATGATATAAAAGTGACACCTTGTTAAAATTGGAAGCATCTAAGACCAAGGGCTGGGTAAGGCTGATAGTGATGCCAATCACATATTTATTAAATGGATAAGATGAATGACCCAAAAAACAAAGCTGCATTATCTTTTGGGCTGTAAATTTGTCTTGCTATTTGTTCTGCTAATGCTTTTCCACACCTTGAAAATGTCCCCTGCTTCAATGGAGTGCCACATTTCACTCTCTGTATTGACCACGCTGTGTAAGCCCTGCCCCTCAGCCTCCTTGAACAAAACCATACTTTCTCCATGACTGGGAATAATGATCTGAACACACTTTACCTCAAATCTGTGGGCTCCATCTCCACAATGGGGCAAGGGTCGTGAAGACCTGCTTCCTTATAGCCCAGCTGTGGCATCTCTTGTAAAGAATGTGGCATCTGTTTTTTGTTTGTTTGTTTTTCGTTTTGTTTATTTTTTATTTTTTTAGGGCGGGAAGGAGGAGTCCAGGAGGAGAGATCAAGAAAGAAAAAACACTGTCAACAAGAAAACTAGAGAACAAAATGTTTTCTCTCTTTTTAAATTTTTCATGCATTTGATTTTGGGTGTGACTGATGTGGGAAGTAATTCCCATCACCCATTTGGTCCTGGCTCCTGAGTGCTGCCCTAGGTCTGGAAGTAGTGGCTGTAGTCTCTGGCTCTCCAGTTAGGAGCTGTAAGCAGAGGACTGGTGGCTGTTAGGATGCTGACATACTAGGCCTGTTTTCAGCATCATCAAAGCTAAAGCCCAGACTCTCCCAGTCCATCTAGGGAAAGGCTCTGGAACACAGGTCTGCAGCTGACATGGCCTCTTTACTGATGCATTGGTTGCTTTTGTTTGGCTGCAGAGTTTGGGATTAATTGACGCATTGGCTACCTTGTTTTGGTTGCAGGGTTTGGGATTACTGATGCATTGGCTACTTTGTTTTGGTTGTAGAGCTTTCAATTACTGATGCATTGGTTACCTTGTTTTGGTTGCAGTTTGGGATCAGCCTCTTTAAAGAAACCCTGGAAGCCGAGGATTTGGGAGCATCTGTAAATGGGCAAACAGGTCTCTCCACATACTGTAGTGAAATGACACACATCAGCCATTGGCACAGGACTCCTGCTAACCTGTGTGCTGAACAAGTATTAGCTATTGTTATCACAGAGGCATTTGTGTGTGCATATGTGTGTATGTGGTTTGTATGCATGTGTGGGACCTGGGTATCCTTCCATACTTGAAGAAACAGGGTCTCTTACTGGCCTAGCACTCACCAAATAGGCTAGAGTGGCTGACCAGTGAGGCCCAGGGATTTGCCCATCTCAGTGCTGGGATTGTAAGTGTGTGCTGCCACGCCCAGCTGGCTACTTTATGTGGATTCTGGGGACTGAATGCAGTGCTTTGTTGACTATATCTCTCTGTTATTACAAAGCAATTTCATGAGGACCTCCATCACAGCCTTTCTTCACAGAATAGAAAAGACTGGAGCAGTCATAAATTGGAAAAAAAAAGTTAATATTGTCTTCACAGCAGTCACACTATCTCCTCCCCTGAGACTGTGCTAAGTTAGGCAAAACAGACAGAAGTGGAGCTAAGCTAAATTATCTATGCTTGTACTACTCTCAGATGATGCTGATGATGGTCCTAGCATGTCAGCATCCCAGCGGTTCCCAGATTGAAAACAAAACAAAAGCACACAGTAAGAACATGGCTGCCATGGAGACAGCTGCTTCCAGGAAAAAAAGGAGCCAGAAGCCCTCACTGACATGCAAGGATACTCTGGTTTTTATTTCTTTATTCAGTCTAATTCTCTTTTAAATAAATATTTTGTTAATAATAGCTCCAACTGTTGCATATAAATGGAGTGAATGACTCACTGTCTCATTAGGCATAGCTTGCATTCTCAGTTTTCACTAAGCCTTTAATTTTTCTCAGGGGATAGTGTTTGGGGAAGCTCGTGCCTGTGATTTAGGGAGGGTCCTGTCTTTGATGGCAGTATGTTCATTTGCCTGTCTTTAGTGGAAGGGGAGGGAGGCCCAGATTTGTTAAGAAAAATCCATAGATATTAACAATTAGAGACATAGTTTTAGGACTTAAAATGAAATGTTAGTGTAGGAAAAGCTGCCCGCTTAGGGGTGTGCCTGACCACGCCTGCGAGGGTGTGGTCAGGGTGACGTAGAGTGAGAGTTTCAGGTGGCTGGGTTTCACTTTCAGTTTCACTTTTCAGCTGGCTGTACAGACTGCTGCCACGATGGCTGGCTAGGTTGCTCTGTAAGTAAGGCTTTTACCTATTAAATACTGTTCTATTTCTACTTGACTCCGTATTGGTAATTTCCCACTTTATGTTAGGGTTAAGATGATGACATGGAAAACTAACTCTTTCTGAGACTTCCTATAAAACACAGCACATATGATTTTCCCCAAATACAGTCTCAGACAACTATGAACATACAGATAGAAGTGTAGACATTGTACGGTTTCCATAGAAATGTCCAGACTACAATGTGCATGCATAGAGAATGTGAATCTACAGAACTCCATGCTGCAGGTCTGTAGAATGGTTCAGGTACTTGATGAATAGTGGGTTTTCACAGGTTGGAGGGCAGTCCACCATACCATGAACACGCATGTGCAAACACGTATGTTCCTTTCTTAACTCAGTTGTTTAAAAGGCATGCAGAGGTAGGAAAGGCCTGTTTGCTGAAAGTCTACCTTTCATTGCTTTATAAAGTGACGATTGGATTTACAATTCTTTCTATAGCACAAGGAATCCTGGGAGATGGCAGACCCAGAGAACGGCTTCCTGTGCCTTAAAATCCCCCAGGCCCATAAGGAAGGCAGAAGATACCCTGAGCACCAATCCCAACCAGCCAGAAGTGTGCTCTCTTCCAACAGCCTGGCCCCGAAGACCCAGTCGGGATCTCTGTCCTGGAAGAGCACCAGGCAGGCAGCCCTGAAGATGGTGAGCGGGTCTATGGTAGAACTCTGATCAGGCCTGAAGAGCCCTTTCATGCCCTGGGCATATTTGCAGTTGAGGGAGCCAGAATGTTCCTGGCACCCAAACTCAGAACTCGGACATTTTCCTTCATTCCTCACCTCTGTGCCAGTCTTGCTCCCGTCCACTTAGCCCTTGGGCAGGGATCTAAGCTGAAACAGTGAGAATTCATCAGACCCTCCAAATAAGCCTTGGCGAGGAAGTCCGATGTGGGGTGTGGACAGCTTCCCCAGGTTCAACCTGCAGCCAGGCTGCCTCAGCAAATGAACAGGAAGCCACAAGACTGTGAAGATGCCACAGCGTTAGCGGCTGTTGCTTATGCTCCTGCTGTCTGCCTGCTTCCACAAGAACCCAAGGAGACGATGTCGATGAGCGCCCACGCTGTATGTATGGGGGACCTCCTGTATGGATGGAGGATGCCTCTTTTCTCAGCGGCTGTGGAGGGCCTTCACTACACAGCCAGTGACTGCCCCGCTGCCAGCCAGACAGAGCCCACTATGGAGGATGATCAGGTACGTACCTCTTTGCCAGCATCCTCAGTTTGACGCCTGAACATTTTGACCCTCCTTCTCACTCACTTGTCTCATCTAAGCTGGCAGAGTC
Source organism: Cricetulus griseus (assembly GCF_003668045.3). NCBI lineage: Eukaryota > Metazoa > Chordata > Mammalia > Rodentia > Cricetidae > Cricetulus > Cricetulus griseus. Next base: position 51,024,290 of record NC_048601.1, on the reverse strand, counting down.
CAGAGTCAGCATGTAAGTTTTCAAACAAAGAGCAGCTCTGGAAGCCTTGTATCTATCAGCCTAGTTTCTTTTATCTGTAGTCAGCTGTAGCTTGAACATATTACATAGAACACCTCCCCCCCAAAAAAAATCCTGTTTTAAATATATGCTACTCTGAATATGATGACATTTCTCACTATCATGCTCTACCCCACTTGGTAGTGACTCAATCATTTGTCCAGTGTGCCCATGGCACATACACCTGCTCCTTAGTAACTCAGAGCATCCCCAACATAACATCACAGTTTGTGCTCAAGCCCAACACACCATCACAGCCCTTGCTCGCTCACCTCATCATGTAGGCATCATGTGTAACATTATCACAAGATGAGGCGAGCGCAGGGTGTTTTTATAGCACATATCCACACGTCTTTGTTCACAATATATTGCTAGAATTGCTTTTTTTATTAGAAGTTGTTGTTAATCTCTTACTGTGCCCTACTTATAAATTAAGCCGCCATAGGAATGAACAGACAGAGGGAAGCCAGTGTAGCTAGATTTCAGTATTTCCCCAGGTCTCAGGCATCTACTGAGGGTCATCAAAGCACAAGAGGGAACCACAGCACTTGAATGACAGGCATGATCTGTTTTAGGTAAAGACAGGTGTCAGGATTCTTTTTAAAGTTTACAAGGAACTTTGTCCCTAGGGGTGAGGTGGCATCTCTGGCTTTCAATGGCACTAGAGATCCAGGTTTAGTCCATACCGCTGGAATTTTCTTTTAGTTTTGATCAGGAAGAATGTTTTATTCCCAAGCTGGCTTGGGGAAACATGGCTTTCTTGCTGGGGGATTGACTGGGAGTGGAATGTCACACATTTCCCAGCATGCTCCTTGCAGAACTGCTTATGTGGCTCTATTAAAGGTGTGAATGTGAAAATCGGGTTGCTTTCACTTAGGGCAGAGGTTTTCAAACTGTACTTACTGACTGGGAATATGGCATCACCTTGGAAGACATTAGGGATATACATTTTTGGATTCTTCTAGACAGATTGGGACATTTGAAGGCTCAGAGTGTTGCTCAGTAATATAGAAAGGGCTGGGCCCTGCGTTTGATCCCAGTACCAAGAACAGGAAAAAGAAAAAAGAAAAAAGAAAGAAAAGAAAGGTCCACGATGGCTGATGGAGCCTTGCTGGTGACACTACAGCACCTGCCTCTTCTGGAGGACTCTGCTTAAAATAAGGTCACAGGGATTTCTTGCCAATGGATTTTACTGTTATCATCAATCAACAAGCTAAAGTTCCTATGACTTTAAAATTTTGTTTTAATTTTAAAAGCATTCTATTTACTAGCCATACATACTCATTTAATGTGTTCTGATCAAACCTCCCCATCTCCTCCCTTCCGGTCACTTCCTGACCCCTCCATCACATTTCCTTCCCAACTTCAAGTTTACTCCCTCTGTTTTCTGGAACCCACCGATTCTGCTGGCAGCTGCCTGTATGTATGCATATGGGTCTTTGCATATGTATGCAAAGGTCAAAGACACACAGGTAGCCTCTCAAGGCTGCATCCTGGAAGAAACTGACTGTTTCCCAACAACCATCAACTTCCCATAGCATCTCATGCTGGTGTGGGTTGTCATGAGCCCCTCCTCCCTCCATGCTGGGCTTTGGGTCATTTTAAGCATGTACAGGTCCTGCTCATGTAGCCACAGCCACTGTGAGTTTGTGGAGAGCAACTCAGGCACGTTCCCTGCAGATGTTCACACCTTGTGGCTCTTACATGGTTTCCACTTCCTCCTCTGTGACGATGCCTGAGTCTTGGAGGTAGGAGGTGTTCTTCAGGAAGAGAATATCATCTGTAGTTTTTTCCAACCATAACAGTTCTGGGAGTCCGTTTTCATGGATCACCTCTAGGAGGTGCTGCTCTAAAGCTAAAACAGCAGCACTGGTCTAGATAGCCAATAGGTAGGAAGCCTGCAGTTCTATCTTCTACATATGTACACACACACACACACACACACACACACACACACACACACACACACACACACACCATACACACGCACTCACACGCACACACACAAACATACACACACACTCACACGCACACACACAAGCACAAAACCCGCAGCAGACAGACACACAGAAAACCATGCTGACAGGCAATTGTCAGATTCAGCGGTTCAGGGAAAATTCTCAGAGGGTGGGAAACAGCCTTGCAGTACTCAACATGTCCATAAGATGGCACCACAGTCCTTAGTTATTTTTAGCTTTTGGCTAAAATTTCACTGTTGAGATAGTCTAGCAGAATTGATTTCATTCAACTATGTCTTAAACAGTTAAAAATTTCAATTTTGGTTATTGAGACATATTGCCCATGTCAAAAACCGAACATAATAAAACGTACTAATTTCACTTCACTCTAGATCTAGGGTTGGGGGAGTGGTAGGGGAAGAATACCGTAATATCAGGGTATAGTCAAAGGTCGCTATGCCATTTCAACTGTCAATATTACTCTTGGTGGGAGGGCAATGCTTATGATTAAATCGTGAGCAATCAATGTGGCCATCCCTGACTAGCTTGGTGGTGAAATCAGGACTTGAGATGCAGATAGAATTCCAGAAGTTTCAAAGGGGGTCAGGAAAAACATTTTCCTGAGAAAGTCAGACAGGACCCTCCCTCATCCTGGGGCTTTGCAGCATTGCAGGCTGAACACTGCTGCTTCACTCTCTGCTTCTAAGCCCCGGGCAGCACGCTTGAAAGGGCTGCCAAATTTAGCAAGAGAAAACACAGACACTACTCAAATATGAATTTCAGATAAGCACATATTACCTTTACTTATCAGTAGTTGTGGCACTGGGGGTTTGGAGACAGGGTTTAGCTTGGTAGCCAGAGCTGGCCTTAAAGTGAAGATTCCCCCTAGCACCTTCCCTTCTCCCCATTGCCGAAGTTACAAGTGCATACTCCCCTAGTTGGGGACAGACTGTACGAAAATATGTAAATATCCTATAGGAGCGTCAACAAACAGCAGAAAACCATTTCACGGTTGCCTTGCAGTTCTAGCTTGCAGCTCTGGCCACATGATTCTGGGCCCACTGGGATCATATATGCAGGCAGAACCGAACAGGGATGGGGAAACGGCTTATGTCTCCAGGGGACTCTTGCACCTGTCTGAGAACTCAATGAAAGGGCTGGAAGGGAGAGGGAGTTTCTGCCCCACTGTCTATAAAAAGTCGTCATGGAGACACAGCCTGGTCAGAGGGACCAGACCATACACTTAAACCACTGCCCACGTGGTGGGTGATTCTCTGGCTGTTCTGGGCTTGTCAACCACTTGGGGCTTGTTCAGCTACAGACCAGGAGCCAGCAGACCAGGTCCCAGTGCCTGCGTTCTAACACGCCCTGGGTGTTGCTGACATGCCTTGCGCTCTGGAAGCAGGGTGTGGCCCAAAAGTGGATTATTGTAGAAGCTGCGAGTATCCCTAACTTCCCTGAAAATATCACCCCATAACCTCTTCCCTTTGGAATTGCAATTGTTTCTGAGCAAAACAAAGCAAAAACAGAACAAAATATCATTTTCCTAGGTGAGTTACGTTTAACTAGTAAAGACGTTGGAGCCTGTGTGTATTCTGGAGGCCCTCCCCTCCACCACATTTGATTAGGTATGGCCAGCTTAGCATTTACTAGGTGGGAAAAGCTCCAACCAGGTGCGATGAGACACCCCAGTGTCACTCCTTCCTGTATTTATGTTCTATTTTTTTTCCCTCTGGCACTTTGGGGGTGGGGGGCTGAAGAGTGGGAAAGCGCACTGGCTCCTGCAGTACACACCCATCATATTCATAAAATGAAAGCAAGGTCCATCCCCCATTCCCCAAGCGATATGCAGTCTTACCGGAGACTTCTTGATGTCCGAAACGGCGTAGTTCCCTTGTGACGTCCATCTGGCAGACTCGGTTAAAGACAGGCCCGTCCCATAAAGGTTGATGCTAAAACGCCCCTGGAACACATGGCCAGCACAAAAGACTTTCAATACACGCCACATACCAAACAAAGCAAAGCTGACACATTTAAAGGCACTTTGATAAGGACAGGGGTGTTATTAATTTTGATGACCACTAATTGTTGAAGGTATTTTGTTGTTCCATTGTCAGAGCCACACACTTTACATTCATGATTTCTAGGTAGGGACTATGTTTACAGATGGTGAAACCCAGGGCCGCAGGCGATTAACTCCCTCCAGAACACAGTAAGAGCCCGGGTCATCTCTTACTGACTTCTAAATCCCCCCTCACAGCTTCCTCCCGTCGGCCTCCGTAGCACAGCAACCCTGATGTTGCTCACAATTATCAGATTCCTTCACGACCAAAATGGCACAGTGTAATTTTTCTAACAAGATCTAGCTGCCAAAGTTTCCTGGGTTTCCAGTTCCCTGGGGCGAAGAGCAAGCACAGTGTGTACCAAGCACCGCTGGGTGTGAGTTCAAAGCAGAGGCGCGTTTCCCAGAGCAGCCAGAAGAGGGCGCGCTTGGCTTGCTGAAGAAGCTCCCAGCCCAACCCTCTCTACCCACTTCCCCCAGCCCTACTCAGGGGACAGATTCCCAAATGCTGCCAGGGTGTGTGGCCGGGGCGCTTTGATATTTATCTCTAAGGAACCATTTCAGTGTATCGGTCTCTCTTCTCTTTCAAAACCGTCTTCATCACTGGCACTTTCCGATCTCAGTACTGTTATGTCCCAAAACTGAGAACCCGCAGCTTTATCAAACGTTAAAGCAAAAGAGGTGCCACTCACAACCAAACCCTGGCATGAATGAGTTAACTCCTTCAGCAGTGATTAGATCCCAGAGAGATATCCCAGCCTCTCAAGATCTCCCTGGGTCCACGTATAAAATCGAAGGTAATGAACATACCTCCCTCATTGACTCTAGTGAGGAATAAATGAAATTAGCCACGCATAAACTGGGTGTGGTGGCCCCTCCTGTGATCCAATGCCCAGGGGACTGAGACAGGAGGATGGCAGTCAGATTCAGGCCATCTACATTAACCTAGGGAAACCCTGCCTTAAAACAAAAACAAAAAACTCGAGAAATTAACAAATAAAATCTCATGTGGTTGATACATAATAGAAATACCACTCTCTATAATAAAAAAATGTGAGTATCATATCTGCTCTCTCTCTCTCTCTCTCTCTCTCTCTCTCTCTCTCTCTCTCTCTCTCTCTCTCTCTCTCTCTGTTTTTCAAGACAAAGTTTCTCTGTGTAACTGCCTTGGCTGTCCTGGAACTCACGCTGTAGACCAGGCTGGCCTTGAACTCATAGAGATCCGCCTGCCTCTGCCTCCCAAGTGCTGGGATTAAAGGCATGCGCCTCCATCCCCAGCTCATTCCTGCATTTTCTAAGTGTTTTCTTTGCTTATCTAAACATAATTATTTAGGGGAGAGGCTCAGTATTACTTTTCTGTTTCTACTAGTTATTGGCAGTCCTAGGTCTTCAACTGGCTCTGGGATTTTCTTCCTGCCTGTTCCTTAAATAGGAGCAAATAAGACTTGTGAACCCTTCTGGAGCTGAGGTGCAAAGCAGGTTTCTGTGGGGTGACCAGCCAGTGGTCACAGTGGGGGTGATATGTCTTCAGAAGAAACGTGGTGATGTCTGCAGGCAATGTGAGACATCCCAGAAAGTCTATGCAACAGGTGGACACCGAAGACTCCATGGACTGCCTGTAATTAACAGGACAGCCTCTGTCCCTGACAGATCACTACCCAGCCCTGGTCCACAGGTCCAAAGTGCTGAGAGTGAGAGATCTTGGAGGTAAAAGATGGATTCATTCCACAGCACCCCCTCCTGTATCTGCTTCAGTGGACTGTAAGCAAGTGGCTTACTTCCCAGACCCATCAATAAGATCAAACTTTTGAAAAGCAGGTTATCAGATGGAAGTCCCCCTGCCCCTGCCCCATATTGCACCTAACTCCTTGCCTGGCAGACAGTAGGAGGTATTATTAGATATTTTTAATGACTATATTGTGTAGATGTTAGTAGTAGTTGTTACACTGAGTGGCCTCAATACCAAGGTGTTTGTGAATATGACCCATTGGGACTTCCATGCGAGCCGCCTCATACAGTTTTCTGTTGCTGGCCTTTTTGTTTTGTTTGCCCTTCTAATTTTTAAAAAACAAAAAGCAAAACAGTCTGGAGAGAAAGTCTCTTTCTGTGGCCCAGGCTGCCTGGAACTCTGTCTGCCTGCTTTAGCCTCTGGAGTGTTGAGAGTGCAGGTGTGCATATGGTCATGCCAAGATTCCACTGGTCACTCACTTCCTTATCTCATGGTCACTGCTACTCAAGAAGGGCAGGACCCCCCATACATAGGGGCGGCTCACTTCCCCCTCCCACCTGCCCCCACCCCCTCTGTCTCGCTGCAGAAGCAATGCCTGATCTACTTTGGTTTTGAAGTTCTCAGAAGGTAGATGCTACCGACCTGGCTCTTGTCCTCACAATGCCCCCTATGGCCTTCTGTGACTGAGCATGTTCCTTGAAATCTTTTAATTCCATATTCTCAGCAGGGGGGCACATTTGAAGGTCGTCTTTCTTGTTCTCCTGAATTTTCTGGTTGAAGGACCTACACTTTCCATAAACATCCTAGCTGACTGGCACTCTAAAACCTAAGTACCCGGAGAAGAAAAGACCTGATGGTCTCTCTGTCTCTGTTGTGGGATGTATTTGCACCTACAGTCTTGTCTTTGGCATCTACAAGGTCTAAGACTTGTAACCACTGACTCTTGACTTGGGAGGGACAGGAAAGAAGAGTTATACACTTGCTAGATGCTCTACAGAGGTCTGCAGGAGAGGGTCTCAGGGATCCTATTCCTGTCCAACAGGGGTGCAGTGGCAGGACTCTGTCTGGCAGCAGGGTGAGAAAGACACAGCTACCATAGTGGAGACAGATTCCGATAGCTTGGAATAAAATCCAGCCTGTCCTGAGAAATCTGTGTGCTTTGGAAAAGTCAGAATTTCATCCCAAGACTAACGTGTCTTAGTGCCTTAAGAATGTAAAGCATAATGCCCGAAATACAGAAAATTCTCAGGAAAGGTGAGTGACTGGTTCAGTGTCAGCGGAAATAATACTGAGTTTACCATGGTCAGGATAAAAGCCATATTCTAGTCCACTATTAAGGAGATGGTTCATGGAATTTTCTTGTGCTGAAAATTAAGTTTTTAAAGGAAAGACAAAGGGTGGAGAGGAAGAAAGGGAGGTTCAGCCGGAGCATCATCCAGAATCCTTCTGCTTTAATTTCAATGCAAACCCGAGGTTGCAGACGACACCTAGTCAGGCTGCCTAGAAACCTTCCTTGGAAAACTGAATCAACAAAAAAAAAAAATTCACATTTTTCATAAGCACAGTCAGTGCTCAATAATTTTTTTTAAGGAATCCTGAAGGAACCCAATAGAGTCTGAAGAACTGGCTGAGGGAAAAATAGAAACCCTCTTCCTGGCATAGAGTTTTCCCACTTAACAATCATTTCTTATCAGAGTTTAGTAAATGAGCTCACGTCGCTGAGTTATTAAAATAAATGAAAACAAATTACTCTTCATTTACTGAAGAATTAACTTCCCAAAGGATATGCACACAGAAACGAGAAAATTCTGAGACAGTTGAAAAGGGCAGGGCGGGGTCAGCCTTAGCCACTGAAATGGAAGCCACAATGACAGGATGCTTGGAGCCATCTGCGCCCAAAAGAGACTGTGCTGAAAACCTTTAGAATTCCTTGGTGATGGAGAAAAACCCCCTTTAGCCATTATGCCCTTTGCTGCTCTTCTTTCTCCACAGGGCGCCCCTGCCAATCCTCTAAAATGTTTTCTGATGCTCTCCTAAACCTTGAGGCTCACAAAGCACTTGGAGGACACTGTGGTTGGGGACAAATACTATTCTTCAGAGATAAGGCCAGGGATTCGGGATGTATCCGCCAACTCCAAGGCTCAAACCTCTGAATGTCCACAAGTGGGGAAATCCAGCGCCCTCTAACGGCAGCTTTGCAAAAACCGCACGGCAACCAAAGGAAACAGTGAGCTATGTTTTCCTGTCTACACTCCAAGTGCTGAAGCTTCTTGCAAAAGCTACTGGCCATTTTGCAAAATTAGTTCAGGCTGAGTAACACTTGAAAATTAAGCATTTCCCCAAAGGCTTGGACGAGGCGAGCACGCCTATGACTGTAGAATGGGCAGGAAGAGGTGAAGACGCTTAGCTTGCATTTCTGGAGCGAACACTGCAAATTTCATACATCTGTCGTGGAGCTAACAGATGGGATCAAGACATCCCCAGAGCCCCAAGTCCCAGGCGAAGGGGACTTTTAGAATATCGTATCGTGGCTGTTGATGTTCTAGTCTCCCCATGGATGATGGGTTCCTTGGGATTGGGCATGGTGACTTTCCAGCAACACAGATATGATCTGGCTCAGAGTAAGCGGAAAAGAATTGGCAGCTCATTTGCTGATACGGTTCTAGAGGTCCAACATTTAAGTAGTCAGAGGATGCCCAGGTATGCCTTACCAATCTTGAGACTTCCAGATCTAATATATATTTAGTTAAAAACCATAAAACACCCCACTGACATTTAAAAATCTCCTAGATCTTTTCTCTATCAATACACATTTTAAAAGTGCAGGTGAGAGGGAAGGATGTAAATACAGTACTTAAGAAATTCTCAAAAAATTAATTTAAGAAAAACAGAGGCTGGTGGTGTAGCTCAGCTGTATGGCAAGTGTTTACCATGCAAGAGGCCTTGAATTCAATTCCAAGCACACAACACACACACACACACACACACACACACACTGAAAAGCAACCCAAAACATAGTGGGATCGTGTGGCATGCTATACTTTTGACATTGATTTCTCTTCCATAACCCCATATATGTTTTTTCTATATTTTGTAATATCAGAATTTATAATGACAAACTGGCATGCTGAGGCTCACTTGTAATATTTTTCTCTTTGTGTGTTTGGGTGGGTGTTGGGGGTTGGATCTAGGGTCTTGGTATGCAAGCTAGGTAACCTTTTTTGAGGTAAAGTCTAACTTGCTAGGTTGTCAAGCTGGTTTGTAACCCATTTTATAGCCCAGATAGGCTTTGGACTGCCAATCCTCCGGCCTCATTCTTCCAAAGTATCTGACATTTCAGGCCTATACCACCAGGCTTGGCTCCATATAGGTTTTTTTGTTGTTGGTTTTTTTTTTTTTTGGGGGGGGGGAGTCATTCTCCCATCTCTTCCCATTTAGTGACATACTGTTGGTGAGAGTTTAAATCAATCACAGGGAGAATATTTATACCACAGAAACTGGAAAATGCTACAAAGCATAAATTTTGTTGATGGCATTAACCAACATTCTACTGACTGCAGTATCCATTTATTGATTCATAATTTATTGAACCAAGTCTTTGCCATCCAACATCTGATTTGTTCATAAGTCTTGACCATGACACCTGATGCATCTGGCTGAACACAGACATTATGCCTGTAGCTGTTAGCATTTCTTAGGAGTCAAATTCCTGGGGTAGACTCCAAAAGCATCTGTGAGGCCCTTGAAGCAATGCGGCCTAACTGTCCCCCTACCAGCTCCTCTTATCCTAACTATAGGAACGCATGGACAGAGGGGCCTCAGAAGCAGGGTGTGCAGAGGGGTGAGGCTAGGCTTGAGGACATACCTGCGGGCATTTGGCAGCACTGTAGCAGTCCCCAGCAGTGGCAAAAGGGACAGGATGTCCTTCACTTGTCCTTGCAAACTCTAAGTCAGTGGCTGTGGAGTGGGGAAAGGGTTAAAGGAAGAGAAAGAAAGACAGGGGGAGACAAGTATGGAAGGGACAGGATTTTAATAAGGAGATGGGAGAAGAAGAGAAAAGAAGGAAGAAGAGGAGGAAGGAAAGGGAGAGAAAGAAATAACTCAAATTATTAGTGAGCAAATGGTTCCAGATGTGCTGCTGTTTCCCCCATCACATTTGTGGTTCTGAGAGCTTCTCTTCCTGGGCTTTATCAGCACTGACTGTCTGTCTCCACAGAGTATGGGAGCCAAAAGGAGGTTTAACATGATCTTAGAACTGATTCCTGCATAAATAGGAAATCACTTAAGTGCAGTGACTGAGCACGGGGAACCTCCTGCTACCCTGCTTTCCATGGCTTAAGGACAGGGCAAGAAGCCAGGGAAGTCTTTCCAGCCACTTAGGGGCCATCCCCAAGTTTCCTCTGTCCTCCTGTGGCCTAGGCCCTGCTCTTGCCAGAATGTCGAACAATTAGAACACACATCTTGAAATTATTAATGGCAATTTCTCAAGTTCGGGGTTAGCTTATAGTTAAAAGTGAGGGTAAAGCCACTAAACACAGTGCTGAGCCACAGTTGTTTTCTAACCCTGTTGCCACTCCTCAAATGCACAGGATAAACATCCAGCTGCAGAGGGGTTGCAGATGGTGGCTGTGGTCACCCGGCAGGTTTTTTTTTTTTGTGGGGAACTCCCATTTTTTTAAGCAGAGGCATCCTTGGGCACTTCAGTAGCTCTTTGCTGGGGTCTTTTGGGAGATTTCATTAGCATATGTTAATTACACATAATAGTGAGTTATGGCACTTTCACACACATTGTATCTTTTGATCATTTTCATTACCCCATTATCTTCTCCCATGCCCACTCAACCTCTTCTTCCCCAACTTTCATATCTTTTGTGCTTTGTGTGTGTGTGTGTGTGTGTGTGTGTGTGTGTGTGTGTGTGTGTGTGTGTACACATGCGTGCACGCGTGAGACCCAGTAAGTTTCATTTTAGTCACTTACAGGAATATAGGTGAAGGGTTATTTCCATGGCTACACTACTGAAGAAAACGTGTCTCCTTCCCTTAGCAACTTAACTGCCTATAAGTCCTTAGTGGAGTAGGATTTAAAGGCAATGGTCGCTCTGGGGACAGGGTCATGAGTCCTACCCCTGATGAGCTAAAGCTGGGGCATTTTTCTCAACAAAGAAACCACAGAACCACTGCATATAACCCTAATCTGTATAGCTGACAGCAAATAAAAACTATCTCAGTGCAAATCCCACTTAATCTAACTCAAGAGGAAACCAGGGTAATATTATGGGTGCAAAGTTAATAAGCAAAAATTTAATTCTTCATTTTTTTCTGTTCTTCCTCTATTCAAGAGAATGTGTTTAGATATTTTAGCTGTCTTTACCCCCCTCCAGTGATTAATGTGCCCAGCAGAACCAGAGTGCTGGCCAGAGTGTGAAATCAGGCCATGGGCAGGCTTGTTAGAAAAGGTAATTCCGAAGCCATTTTTCTTCCATAAATCAACAATCAGATAAAATTAGTTTTCTGCCTATGTGTGTGTGCTCTGTGCTGGGGAGAGCCATCTGGAGGGGGAATGTGTCTTACAAATGACTTTGCTACTGTTTCCTAGCTGCTGTTTCTTCTCTAGAAGCTTCTTTCTGCTCTATTGTTTTCCCTGTATAGACACTCGGTGTCTAACCCCTTCACATCCGTAAGGTCCCAGTCCCAAAGCCATGCCAACTATGATGCTGCCCTGAGCCCCAACATGCATTGGTGAAACTTGCATGAGCAAATAGTTATCTCTTTCTTTCCCTCACTCAACATAAACCAGACAGAGATCTGACCTATGCCAGGCACACTCCAGGTGCCGGAACTCAGCACTGAACAGAAAGGACAAAGCCTTGACATACGAAGCATATGGCAGAGTTGTCACTGCTGGACTGTGGTCACCCTATGTGACTTCCCTTCTGTATCTACGCACTCACAGGACCTGTGTCCCCAAGTGGAGAGGATGAAGGATGCTTGGCTGAACTTACTTATGATCTGCATGCTGGTCAGGTCGATTCGGATCTTCTGGAAACTGGAAAAGCCAGCAGCTGTGTAATCCTTCCGGCAATGACAGTCATCCCGCCGGCTCCCATTATAGGGACATTCTGTTGGGTTGTGCAACCTAAGCAATGGCGACAGGATTGAGGTAAGAATGGGAAAATTTTCTCTAGGGATCTCTAGGCATTTACGCTCTTCTGGGATTGAGCCTCCTACCTATGCCCGTAAACTTCAGAGAAATTCTCTGAGTCACCATGGGCCAGAGTCACATACTCCTTGGGATAGTCGGAATGCATTCCTGCGCAGAATATCTGCAAGAAACACGAGGAAGAACTCAACAGAGGCACTCAGAGAGAGCGATGGGAGCAGAGATTACTGTGAAAACATTCTGTAAACAATGATTTCAACACTCACCTTTAGGGGTTTCCCTCTAACAATCAGGAAATATTCACCATCTGCACTGACACTGTTGAGTCTTTTTACCTCCTTGCAGTTCTGGGGTAACTCGCCTAGGAAGCACAAATCATCAAAATGGGTGCAAGCACCTCAGATGTTCACTATCTACCAACAGAATACGTCACGCTGCCTGTGCGAACTGGCCAGTGGATAGATTAAAAGGAGAGAGGGTTGGTGGTAGGGAGAAGAGAGACAAGGAGAGAGAGATAGTTCAGTCAGTAGAGCGCTTTCCAGGCAAACATGAAGACTTGAGGTTGATGCCATGGAACACATACACAAAACAACTGGCTGTGAATGTGCATTGTGTAATCTCAGAGATGAGGAAGGGGAGACAGAAGGACAATGGAGGTCCACAGGCCAGCCAGTCTGGTGAATCAGTAAGCTCTAGGTTCAGTGAGCAACTTTGTCTCAACAGTAAGGTGGAGAGTGACTGAGGAAGGGCACTTGAGATCAATCTCTGGCCTCCAAAAATTTGAGCATGAAAGTGTAGGCACCCTGCCCCAAACACACCACACAATTACTACATTTCTAAAGAAGACAGACAAATAGATGAACAGAGATGCTTTGCTCTCCATGGTGAACAAAGAAGGCTTTGGTTGAGCAACTTACAATTATAAACGTTGTGACAGGTTTTTCGTTCTTCCGGCTTTAGATTGGCAGGGCATAAGTGGCTGGGTTGGTCCTCGTTGGTTAAACACTGCACAGATCTATGCATGACTCCCACGCCACAGGACACTGAGCACTGGAAGGCAAAGAAGAGTCAGTTTAAGAGTGGCTCTTAAACTTGGGAGGTGTAAGCATCATGACACAAAGCTTGGAGCCCTGGGGCTGTGCGACACACCGCTGGCATTTATTGATTTCTTATACCACGACTTGCTGTTGTGTTAAGCTTCACATATATGTACTTAAGCATTATATATGTATATAGATATTATATCTGTAAAACACACAATCCTATATAAAGCATTTATACACGTGTGTCATGGTATGTAGCTATACATTTCCCCCTTCCCATTTAAACCGCATGATAACCCTGTGAGATAGCACTCACGTTACTTGTTTTTACAGATGGAAGATCTGGGCTCAGATGTGAAGGAATTTGTTCACGGTCCTCATGGAGAGGGCATTCAAACCCTCATGACTTTTACCACATTACACACTTTTGACTGAGAGTTTCCTAGCCCAAAGCCAGAAGACCGTGACAGTGATTTTTCTAGACAGACTTAATTCAGAATATTCTGTGTCCCGAGTAAACAAAGTTCTCCCTGCACAGGCTAGAGTGTAGGGGCCTCCACAATGGAAGCAGCTAAAATGCTTCCTGTGCAACCCTTACGAGATGCCAGGTTCCAAAGGCTAGTTGGAAAAAAAAAAAGTGTAGTAAAGATGCAGGGAAAACAGCAAAATGTAACATAAAAATGATCACAATCATCTAGTGCTTTTTATGTATCAACTCAAATCATCTTCCTAGAGCTCCATTTTATAAATGAAGAAACTGAGGCACAAAACTTGACAACTTGCATTTTCCTGGGAAGAAGCAAGGTGAACTGTCAGCTGTTTGGATTTAGATTGCTTGTTCTCCTCCAATCAGCCGTGCCAAGTTGCAGACAGGCAGGAGGCCTTCAGAGAAGGTTGGTGATTTCAGAGTGGACAACTCCCAGCCCCCTACTTACACTGCCCCAGTTACCAACTCTCCAGGTGGCTGAGACAGGACAGTCCCTCAGGTAGCAGGGATGGACGCTTGGCGGCTGAGTGCCTGGGCAGTTCACCGTGGTTTGGTAGCTGTATTCATAATTATCCTTGCCGGTATAAATCTCACTGCAGGAGACCAGCCTTTGCCTGTAGCCCTTCCCACAGGTCACTGAACACTGAGAAGAGAGGGGTCAAGAGGGGATGTTCCAGAAGTTTCTTGTGACAGCCACAGTAAGCCCCCAACCTCCACACCAAATTTGCCCTCCTGTGGGAGCTGCAGAATGCGCTCTCTTATTGATCCCTTCATCCACAGCGGGCTCCATCAGACACTTCCCAAACTGGGGCTTCCCCAGGCAGGCATCTCAAAACCCTTCTTTCTCTGGGGCTTCCAGAGAAGGATACAGACATCCATCCATATGCCATCCAACTCCCTCTTTCTAGACCTCTAAGACCATGCCAGAAACCCACTAAATGTGGAGAGGAAAGGGGGCCTGTGGCCAGCCTGTGAGCTGCATTCTTGGAGTGCAATGCAAACACTTTTCCAGAAGGAGACTTGAGTCCCTCCACTCAGGCTCCTGCCCTCTGTGGTTCTCTGCTTGTGCACATCCACCTTTCGCCCAGTTCCCGACTCTCTTCTGTCCTTTGCTATGCATTTTGCCCACCAAGTCACCTTCCTGCTTTCTTTTCTTTCTACATCATGACATCATGTGATTCTTTTATTGTAAGTAAATGGCAAAAGACACAGCAGCAACAAAAACAAAATGATAGACCAATATCCCAGATGAAAACAGACACAGAAATTAATAAAATACGTGGCAAGCAAAGTTCTTAAACATATTAAGAGTATCACTTATCATGGTCAAATCGGCTTCATTCCAGAGAAGCAGAGATGGTTTAACATATGAAAATCCACAAATGCGATGCATCATATAAATGGACTCCAAGACAGAAACCATCTGACAGCCTTAGTAGATGAAGAAAAAGCCATTGACATAAATCCAACACCCATTCATGATAAAAGCCACAAAGAGTCTATGAATTGAGGGAACACACAGTGAAAGCTATGCACAACAAACCTACAGCCAAATACACTCAGCAAAGAGACTCTAAGCATTTCCTCCAAGATCAGGAACAAGAGGAGGTCATCAGTCTCTCCACTCAGTAAAATGAATGCTTGTGCGTTAGAGTGATAAGATAAGAGAGATAAATAGGAGAAGAAGTAAAAACATCCCTATTTGCAGACAGTATGATACTATGCATAAAAAAAAAAATCTCCAACGACTCTACCAGAAAACCCTTGTGGCTGATAAACACATCCAGCAGAATTGCAGGATACAAGATTAACATATAAAAATTGGTAGCCTTCCTGTATATCAATGACAAACATGGAAAAAGAAATCGGGAAAACAATCTCATTTACAACAGCCTCAAAAAACCCAACCAACTCTGAAATATGCCTAAACAGGCAGCAAAAGATCTCTACAATGGAACTTCAAAGTACTGAAGGACTAAATAGAGGAAGATGATGCTAGCAGATGGAAAAACCTCTTATGAATTAGATTAATATTGTGAAAATAGGCATCCAACTAAAAGCAATATACAGATACAGTACAGTCCCCATCAAACCCCCAATATCGTTCCTCAAAGAAATAAAAACAAAAATTTTTATGGAAGCACAAATGAGCCAAAGTAATCCTTAGTAAAAAGAAAAATGCTGGAGGTGTCATCATGTCTAACTTCAAGTTGTTCTAGAGAGCTTCAGTAATAAAATCAACATTATATACAAATGAAATAGAATAGAGCTGGTTCTCAACCTTCCTAATGCTGTGACATGTTAATACAGTTCTTCACGTTGTGGTGACCTAGCTATAAAATTATTTTTGTTGTTTCTTCATAACTGCAACTTTGCTATTGTTATTAATTGTAATGTAAATATCTGATATTCATGATATATGATAATGTGATCCCAAAAAGTCAAGACCCACAGGTTGAGAACCACTGGAATTAGAGGATCTACATATAAGCCACACAGCTACAGTCACCAGATCTTTGATAAAGATGCCAAAAATACACACTTGCAAGACAGCATCCTGATCAAAAGATGGTACAGAGGAAACTGGATTTCAATAGGTTAGACAAATGAAACTAGATTCCCATCACTCATTTTGCACAAAATCAATTCCAAATATCTTAGACTGTAAGACTCCAAACTCTGTAAGCAATAGAGGAAAAATTAGAAAAAAAAAAAACCATTCCAAGATATAGATTCCAGTAAGGACTTTCCGGCCATGAGTCCAGTCACTCAGAAAATAAAAGTCCAACAATGAGACCCCATGAAATTAAAATACTATACAGAAAAGAAACAGTTAATTGAATTAAGAGGCAGCCTACAGAGTGGAAGGAAAATCTTTGCCAACTATACACCTGAAAGAGGATTGTTATAAAGACTATATGAAGAATTCAAAATATGCAAAAAATATGAAACAACCCAATAAAAAATGGGCTCTGCAGGGCCATGCTGATCTGGGTGACTAGTGCTGCCACCTGGAGCCATGGAGATGTTTTGGCACAGGCCTCTGCTTAGGACCATGTCTGGGTCCATGGCCCTGCAGTGGCCAGGGTCTGGGGTGATGTCTACAGCTTCTGTTGCCACTAAGGGCTCTGTGGATGCCTGGGGTCTAGTTAGCCATCTGGGACCATGTTGGTGCCTAGGTGCCATGTTGCGGCCGAGGCCATGAGGCCGAGGCAGGGTGGCCTATGCTGCCTCTAGGGTTGTGATGGCATCTGGGCCTGAGCTGCTGCTGCGGGCCATATCTGGGCTCCTGGTCCTGTTGCAGCTGGGGTCTGTGGCGATGTTCATGGCCCAGGTTAGCACCAGGAGCATTGCACCCATGCTGTGCTGAGCCAGCCCCACCCTTCATGGACCCTGGGATGGCTGGCCCTGCCCCTCAGAGCAGGCAAGCTGGCTCTACCCCTCAGGGGAGAGTCTCCCCACACTCAGGAAAAATAGCCCCACCCCTCACCACAGATGTGCATCTCACCTGGACAACACCCTAGAGCTGACCCTCTATGGACACAGGTGAGCAGACCCTGAGGGCATCAGAGCAGGAGACCTGAATCCCCACCCCCATCTGCCATGTGGTGTCATGGGTGAGAGAAAGATACCCTCCCTCCTTTTCTCCCTCCCTTCCTCCCTAACCCATTACCACCTACAGCTGGTGAGAGAGCTGGCCCCAGGGTCACAAGATTGAGAGAACTATCCCTGCCCCTTACCAGCTGCAGCATACAGGAGAGCAGGCCCTGTGCCCCACCTGGGCAGCAACTAGAGCTGACCTTGTCTGTGTGAATGTGTGGTGGTAGTGGGGGGGGGGGCAGGCATACACAAGTGATCCAGTCCTGAGGGCATAAGAACAAGAGAGCTGACCCTCCCCCCTGCCTCCTTGTATTTCCCCTACAGAAGCCAGGAGAGAGGGGCATGAACCTTGCTTGGGCAAAACAGTAGAACTGGCCCTGGTGATATGAATGCAAGGGATCGGATCTGAGAGCCAGATAACAGAAATGGCCCTGCTCCTTGCTTCAGGCTGCATTGGGTGAGCTGGTTGAGGCAGATGCTGGAGAGCTCTCCTGGGTAGTGAAGATGAGAGAGAGCTGGGGGTGGAGGGCTGACCAACTCTGCTACAACCCAGGCCCAGAACCGGGGCTATGAGTTGGCCCACCCCACCATGCCCCGAAACTGTGAACTGTTGGAAAATGTGAAGGGGATAAACCTACAGATCCAAAATGGGCAGGAGCTCTATGATACAGGACAACAGGATATCCAAGAGGAGACCCAGTGACAGCCTGTAATCAGTGGGGTGGTGTAGCAGAAACCAGAGGCCCCAAAGCCAGACCAGTGACTCATGGCGAGAACATTTGCAAGTAAAGGTGAATGGACTCAAGGGTAAACTGTGTGACTCATTGGGACACACTACAGTTTCCACAACAAGATTTGTTTGTTGGTTTGTTTTTGTTTTGTTTCTTTGTTTTGTTTGGTTTTTCTTTTAAATTTGGTTTTGAGTTGGGGGGGCATTGCAAGGGCAGAGGGCAGAATTGAGAAGTTGGGGAGATAAAAGGATCGGAATGCAGGATGTGAAATCCACAAAGAATCAATAAAAGTAAAAATTAAATGGGCTCTGGATCTGATAGAGAATTCTCAAAATAAAGAAAAAATTAACAGCTAGTAAGCATTTAAAAAGTGTTCAATATCATTTTCCTCCAGAGATATGCATATTAAAGGTTTTTGAGATTCCATCTCTTCCCATCAAAATTCTTACTATAAAGTAAATAATTAACAACAAATGCTGGCAAGGGTACAGAGAATGGAAATAGCTTACTTACAGTGGGAGGATAAACTGATGCAGCTACCACAGAAATCAATGTAGAAGTTTCCCAAAAAACCAAAGGTAGAACTACCACATGACCCCAGATATGCTGCTCTGGAAATACACCCACAGGGCTCTATCCTATCAGGCAGACACTTGCACGCTCACGTTTATTGCTACTCTGTCTATGGAATCAGCTTAGATGTTCGTCTACTGAAGAATGGATAATGAAGGTGTGCAAGGGCTGGAGAGATGACTTCCCCATGGGATTCATGCAATGCTCTTGTAGAGAAGCTGATTCTTTTGTTTGTTTTTTGGGGAGACAGGGTTTCTCTGTGAAACAATCCTGGCTGTCCTGGAACTCACTCTGTAGACCAGGCTGGTCTCAAACTCACAGTGATCCATCTGCCTCTGCCTCCAAAGTGCTGGGATTAAAAGTGTGCACCACCACCACCCCGCCTGATTCTTAACACCCACATCAGGTGGCTCACAGCCATCTGGAACTCCAGCTCCAAGGCATCTGACATCCTCTTTTGGCTTCATCGAGAACTACACTCAGGTGAACAACCTCACATGGACACATAAATAGACACACAATTAAAAATGAAAAAAAATAAAATCTTTGAGAAAATATAATGCACATATACAATGGAATTTAATAAACAAGAAATTATCAAATCTTCAGGAAAATGGATGGAGTCTGAAAACTTTATATTAAGTGAGTTAACCGGGACTCAAAAAGACAAATACTGCATGTTGACTTTCACATGCAGGTCCTGGCGGCTAATTTTTACATATGTATGTTTCTGTGGGAGTGAGTGTGTGCAGAAGCCAGGAAAGTAGAAAGTGTCAATGGTGGGGGTTAAGAGCGGGACAGGGGAGGGTAACAGAACACGTGAAAGCAGAAGGAAGAATACTGGGGGTGGAATAGCTTAAATGAAGAGGGTGAGCAGAGCAGGGAGACGGGCAGCAGGATGGTTTGAGGGGGTCAATGAAAACTAAGAATGTATAAGGAAACTTGGTAATCTAATTAAAAAGAAAACTAAAAATAAAAAGTATCCAAACAGTATCCTGAGTAGGTGAGGAAAGCAGACCCTATAACAAAAATGATGGGGTGGGCTACCTCCCAGTGAGTTGTTGGTCTGGAGAGCCCACAAATGATTCAGGCAATCACTGCCGTGGTTGGTGCCCCCATAACTAGATGGTACGAGTCTATTGACTAAAGACACTACACATTTCGGCTGCAGGACCTAGAGAAAGAGCTGGAAGAGTCCTCCCTATTTTCACAGAGATGGATCGTGCTCTACAGATCACTGGTGGAGAGAACTGTCAGCATCAGTTTTACTCATACACTTCCAATGTGCCACTTGGGCACTGGTGGACATGACGTGTTCATCAACTGACTTCTAAATAATTACATTTATGCCCACAGTTGAGTGCTGCCATCAGCTCCCATGAAAGATGCTGCTTTGGGAGCAGTCAGCAGTAATTACAGACTCAAAACCAGTCAAGGTGCTAAAAATAAGAGGCTGTTGGATGCTCAGCCTTAAATAAGACATCCTATTACCCCTTCCAAGGCTCAGGGAAGACTGGGGAAAAGAGGGCAGAACAGAAGGAATGTAAGAGCCTGAGGATGAGGTAGAGTTCTGTGGAATGCCGAACCTTCTGGGTACGGCATGACTGCGGCACGCTTGAATGCACCATAGCTGTGATGGCCTGTATTAGTGTGGTATAAGATTGAGCCAGTCAACGTCCGGCTATGGAGGGGAGGAGGAGCTCACAAGCACCACCTTTCTGAGGATCTGTACGAATTAATGGTTGCAGGGAGAGAGAGAAATGTTTTCTTCAGTGGGCTAGCCCACCATTTATGTCTGTAAATAACTTCTCACCCATGCTCCTGTGAGCAACTCTGATGAAACTCTAATCACACACACACACACACACACACACACACACACACACACACACACACACACACACACGAAGGGGACTAGTAGGAAAGATAAGGGAATCAGTGGGAATAGGATCGGACAAGATAGGTAATGGGATGAAATTATAATGAGGCCCATTTTAAAATTATAATTAACATATGCTAATAGAAAAAATAAAATCAAGTTACAATTCATGTCACTTGGATGACACTTCTAGGCAGTGTTGTGAATAAGTGCCATTCTTGGTAAAGGCACTACACAAATGCAGAGTGGAGTCAGTCTTCTCTATACCTCTCCCTAGACTGTAGGGCATGAGAGGAGCTCCTGGAAATAGCATGTCACATGTATGTCATTTTTTTTTTTTCTGGGGTGGGTGTCCAATTTTCATTAATCCCCAAGGGCAATTGAAAGTCACCCTGTCTGCCTGATGTCTCTTGCCCTGTTGCTTTAAGCTGTTCCATTTTCTTCTCCTTTAACTTTTCTGGGCTGGCCTTGAAGAAATCCTAGCAACAAGATAGAAGAAAGCCAGCCAGAGGCATGCTGAGCATCTCAAGCCCGCCCTCCCAGCTGGCTGGAGACCTGGAAATGTGCCATCCTTATTTCTTCCTTCTTTGGCTGCTGCTGCTCACATGCCGGAGGACCCAGCTGACTCCTGGCCAGGAGACTTCAGGCTACCCCAGTGTCTCAGTGTAGAGAGATGTTGACAAGCTCTGCCTAGCTGAGCTGTGGGTGTTCTAGAGGGTATGACCTCATGCCTTTATGGCCTCAGTCTGTACAGACTTCCTCAAGGCTGTATACTGGGGAAAGCAGATTCTGAGAGCCAAGCTCCTATACATCAAAAGCAAGAGCAGCCTGCCAGCTATTTGTGCATCTTAGGAGACACACATTTGCTGATGAGCTGGGCCACAAACATGGTCAGAAGCCTCTAAAACCCCGGAAAAGCATCCAGAATGACTAGATACTGTGGGTCAGTTGACAGCAGCACAATGAAACAATCGATGGCTTACCCCAGCCCCACTAGGCCAGGGTTTGGAAGTGTGTGAGTGGCAGCTGTGGGGTAAGTAGACTCCAAATGCCGTGCCCTTATGTATGCAGCTCTTCACATTCTAACTTGAATGTAACAACAAAGCAATATCAACATCCCCATGTTCACCAGGACTATATTGCAGACCTCATGCTGGAGACACATGTTTTCCTTTCAGCCTGTCTTCAGATGTCTGGTCTAGGCCTTGCACACTCAGGAAGTGTGAATGCTGAGAACAACACAAGAGAACTCTCCAGAAATAAAGGACCCAGAGTGAAGGAATGCCTTGCAGTTGTTCTAGGATCTTCAAACACAGCTTCTAGAAGGAGTTCTGGGACCCACTTTTCCCTGCCTATATCCTTGCAGACCCTGACTCTGTAGGTCCTTGTGTTTGTGCCCAAATCTGTTTCTAACCCTTTGCTATAAGAATATGTGGGTTTGCTTTCAATCCATAACACAATTGAGAATCTGTGGAAGTATGGGAGACTATATTCCCAAAGAACTTCTTTAGGGCTAAAGAGATAACTCAGTGAGTCAAATGCTTGCTGTGCAGTTAAAAGGACTTGAGTTTGATCCCCAGAATCCATGCAGAAGAAGCCAGAAGTGGTGGCATTCATGTGTAATCCTAGCACTGTGATGGAGACGGGCGGATCCATGTGGCTTGCTGGTCAGCCAGTCTAGCCTACTTGATGACTTTTCATGTAGTAAGAGACCTGGTGTCCAAACGGGGGTGGGGGTGGGAGGGTGGGCAATGCCAGAGGAAAAACCCTTGAGGCTGTCTTCTGGCCTCTACCACACACACTTACATAATGTGTATACATAAACATGTACACACATGCAAACAAAGACATTCTTTCATCTGTTGGTGGTTGAGGTTGCGGTACAGCGGGCTATAGGTGCAACATGGTTCTTAGAAAGAGACAGAAAGTCTGTCTGCATAGTAAAGCACACTGAAGAAGTTGATCAAGAGGGGGATGCCGGATTTGACTGAGTGGGAGGCATAGCAACTACAGCCATATACAAAGGAATGAGAGCCCAAAAGATGAGTCTATTGAGAGGGAGAAGACTGGAAAGGCACACAGATGAAGAGACTTGTGGAGAGACAGAAAGAGGGCACTAGGGAGAGCTCACTCCAGGCTGAGGGGGATGAGAAGAAAGGAAGTGTATCCAGAGGCCCTTCTCAATCTTCTCTTGCTGGGATCTGAATGGTTGGAAGCTTTTGCCCCAAGTTGTTAGTCAATGAATTTTCTGAACACTCATCCAACTCACCTGATCCTGACTGGCAATTGTGTTCATGCATATCTTAATGTTCTATCTTTGTGTGTGTGTATGTGTGTGTACACTCATGAATGTGTGTGTGTGATCATGGGTACATATGCAGCAGCCAAAGTTCACTGCTGGATGTTTTTTTGAGCTTCCTGTTGCTGCCTCCCAACAAGCTCTGGAATTGCAGATATGTATGGGCATGCCTGGCTTTTTACATGAGTGCTGGGGATCTGAACTTAGGTTCTCAAGCTTACACTGCAGACATTTCATCCAGTAGGCTGTCTCCTGAGCCCTCCTGTCATTGTCTGGAGGCTCTTCATGCTGTCTGGAGACATGTGGGAAATGGCAGAGAAGCGTTCTTTGCCTTAAAACTCTAGACCTCTGATGTATAAGCGTGTGTGTAGGCATGTCCACTGCACTGTGCATCACTTTGTAATGACTCTGGCCTCCACCTACAAGATACCAGAAGTACCCCGTGTCCTAGCTGTGATAACCAGACATCTCCTAATATTGACAAATGCCCCCTCAGAGGATGAAAATCAGTCTTGTAGGAGACAGAGGAAATGGTTAGAAAAGACTTTTGGACCGATTTGAGTAAAGATATTGTTCAGCACAGCAAATATATCATCTAGATGCAAATACTAGAGTATTCTTTCTTCACTTCCCATCTCCCAGTAAGGCACAGAGGTTATAGATGCTCAAGTCATGATGTCCAGCTTCTTCTATATGGGATCTCAGGATTTGAACTCAGGTCCTCATGCTTGCACTGCAAACACTTTTACTTAGCTTTCTCCCCAGCCTCAAGCTATATCCTTATGCATAACTTTCTGCTGGCACCTGAAGGCATCCTATGAATTTTCAGCCCCTACAGTAATTCCCTTTTATCTGTATTAAAAGGAAGTATGGTGACTCCCAGAATGCAGAAGTCAGGAACTGGCACTGGGTGAGAACACATAATTCTCAGAAGAAGACCTGGAAGGCAGTTTTCCTGCCCCATCACCCAGCTGCTCCTATACTGAAAGCATCCCAGATTCCCCAGGGTAGTACCTCAGACCACTCTCCTGTGATCCACACATACTCGCAGGGCTGCAGGCTGCAGCTCTCACGGTCTGGAGGACGCTGGTCTGAGTCACAATGTGCACTGTGCACCTCGCTTTGGTCCTCGGCTACACACACCACCTGTCGGTACCGGGAGCCTTCACCACACGTCTTGGTGCACTGCAAGAGACAAATGGGGTGGGGTGAGATGAAGCCTCACACACTTATTATTTGATGACTTAGCTAGACAGGCTAGACAGCTGTTAAAGGGGTGAGAGCCCTAGTTGTTGGCTGTTTCTACCTATGTATCTGACAGCTTTATCCCTGGCACAGGGATGTGTTTTCCATACATGTCTGTCTGAATGAGGAAATAAAAAGGGTGAATGAATGAATGAATGAATGAATGAACGAACACAAGTTTGGATAGGCTTTCCAGGTTTATTTATTTATTTATTTATTCAACCCTCCCTCCAACACAGACTCCATGGCTGGGATGTAGCACAGTGGTAGAGCACTTGCCTAGCATGTGTAAGACCCCAGGCTTTGATTCCTATTACTGACAAAAAATTGGGAAAGAAATGAGAAGTGGAGTAGGGAAAAAAAGAGAGGAAGGGAGGAAGAAAAAGATATAAAGGACAGAGGGGAAAATGGAGGGAGCTAAAGAGAAAGGGGATTAGAGAAAGAAGAAGGTTGGAGGGAAAGAAAGAAGGAAACAAACACCAGGCATGGTGGCACATGGCTTTAATCACAGTACTCAGGACGCAGAGATAGGAAGATCTTTGAATTGGAAGGCAGCCTGGTCTACATAGTAAGTTCTAGGACAGCCAGGGCTACACAGAGAGACAATGTCCAAAAGAGAAAAAGAAGGAAGTGGAAGAGGAAGAGAAGGAAGGAAAAGAGAAGAAACTGTGTCCCATGGTTGCCAAGGTGTATCAAAAACACTTCTAGGGTCATCGCCTACCTAGTTGTTCATCACATCTCATAAATAATTAAAATAATGCTTTCACATTTCACACTTTGGTCTCTTTTCTATTCCAGAACACCTCAAGGGTCCATTTTCCACTCTCAATGAAGCCACTTTCAGGTGTGTGTGGTCTGACAGCCAGGCCTCAGTTGGGAGTCTAGTCTCAGTTCTAGACTCCCAACAACTATCCACTGAGTTCCAACAGAAGGTAGGTCCTGAAGGACAAGGGTGCCCACGACCAGGATTCCCTGGTTCTCGGAAAGGAGCTATTGGAGTATCAGGGATAGATAGTAAAAGGGACATCTGGGCAGCACGAAAAAGCAAAGGCTATCACCTCCAATTCTGAGGTGAAGAACCTGGGGCTGTTAGAGCCTAAGTTACTTGCCCTGTCATACCTTCCAGAATCCAGCCCAGGAAACAGAACAGGTGGCATGTTTCATTCCGACAACAAACTCTGCTTAGAAGGTAGACCTCTGCTACCTGCTTTGTCACCAAAGTCTGCCCAAAATATTCTAGGTTTGAGCTACTTCAGAAAGTTTCTGGGAAGAGGCTGACTTCTGCCATGGGAGGTGTCTGCTGCCTCCAGCTTCTCTAACACCAGCAAGCTTTTGATGCGCTATTAGCATGCTTCCTTTAAGAACTCCTCATTTAAGTTCTGTAGGGAGAGTCAAAGACCTCTCTTTCTTTTTTATACATAATGACGGAGTCTAATTTACTATTTCTATTGTTTTGATGAAACACCTTTTCCAAAAGCAATTTGGGAAAGAAAGGGTTATTTCACTGAGACCTCCACAGCACTGTTTAGGTCATTGAAGCCAGTCAGGACAGGAACTCAAACAGAGCAGGAACCTGGAGGCAGGAGCTGATGCAGAGGTCTTGGAGGGGAGCTGCTTACTGGCTTGCTCTTCATGGCTTGCTCAGCCTGCTTTGTTATAGAACCCAGAACCACCAGTTCAGGACTGCTACCACCCACAAAGGGCTGGGTGCACCCCCCTCCATCAATATTAATGAAGAAACTGCTCTACAGGCTTTCCTATTATAGAAGCCTCTATCCTGTGTCAAGTTGACACAAAACCATCCAGCACAGGCAGGAATTTTCTCTTATTTGCTTTGCTCCAAAGGCATTTGGGTTTGAGATACAGCTTCACTCTGAGATGTCTTCCCCAATGCACCCCATGTCTTTTGTATGTGTGCATGATTAAAAAGGAATAATACAGGCCTGGGAGATGGCTCAGGGTAAAAGCATTTGACATGCAAGCATGAAGAACTGAATTTGAATCCCCAGAACCTATGTAAAATGTGGAGGAATAGTGTGAGTATTGGTAATCCCAGTACCCCTGTGGGGGAAATGGGAAACAGGAGACAGGAGGATCCTGGGAGGTAGAGGATCATCCGGTGGGGAAAACACAGCAGAGAACCGCACAAGACTCTCGCAAACAAGGTAAAGTTTGTTCTCTGACCATTAAGCATTTGTGTCTCACAGATACTCTCATTCACATGCATGAATGCACAATGTACACACACACACACACACACACACACACACACACACACACACACACACACACACACACACACCAATAATAAAAAAGAACATAAAATTCATCATTGAACCATCTTAAAATGTCAGTTCAATGACCTGAATGCCATGCTGGGTAACCATTGCTACAACCCGGTTATAGAACATTTCATCACTCCAATCCTGTCTCCATTCAGCAGTCACTCATCTTTTCTCCTCCTAACCCTAGCAACTATGGCCATGCTTGCTGTATCCATGGATTTGCTTATTCTGGGGACTTCACATTCAGAGACCCATCCAGTATGTGTCCTTTTCCACTAGGCTTCTCTCACTTAGCACAGTATTTCCTCCAAAATTCTTACATATTGGAGAATGTATCAACGCTTCATTGCTCTTCAAGGCTCTACAATAGCTCAATGTATGGACATGCCACACTGAGTTTACTCACTCATCTGTTAATGGCATTTGGTGGTTTCCCTTTGACCTACTGTGAATGATGCCATTATGGACATTCAGACAACAATTTGAACACTCGATCTGATCCTTTTGAATCTGTTCTTAGGAGTAGAATTGTCAGAGCACATGATAGTGTTCACTGTCTTTCATGAGTCACTCTCTTCTTCTAGGAAGCAAAAGACACATGCCAGGTCATCCCAGTAGCTTTATCTTTGGAAGCGTCAACGTCTTGCTGCTTGGGAGCAAACCTCCATAGTTGGCATGTCACTAGTTTACAGAGGCATAAATATGACCTGAAGTCACAGTGAGAAGAAGCTAAACCACTTCAAACAAGCGGAGACTGCTGAGCCTTATTCCCTGGTTCAAGCTTCAGGAGTTTGGAGTTTTGGGTTCCCCTTGGAATAAACTTACAACCACAGTGTTTTGCTGAATGTTAAAAACCACACAAATCTCTGAAAGAGGAATATTTACCCACAGGAAAGAGTAATTCCTTGGAAAATTAGGACTTTGGGACATCACAATCATAGCTAAACCTAAACTAAATCTTGCCATGTTCAAGAACATTCTCACTAATTCATAAGGCTTGAATCACTGTCAATAAGTAACAGATCCCCCAGAAATGCCAGGCTTCCTCAACAGCTTGTTAAGTATTTTCTTCCCCAGTCTTGAAGAGTAGTTAACTATTATAAAATTTGTTTTGACAGTGGCAGGGAATTGCACTGAGAAAATTTACCTAGAATAAAACTTTCTGGGAATTAAAAATTAAACAAGGTAAATAATTGACTTTTTTCGTGCTCTGAAAACCATGTGGCAAATGTTTTTTTTCTGGAATCTTAAATCTTAGTAGAGTCATGGGGGAAAGTAAACCCAGCTCATGCTACTGGGTACTTCCGTGTTGGTAAATGCCATTTCTCCCAGTCCAGTCCTCAGTAATCTCCAGGGCTTCCTGTCATGGAATATCATCTAGATTGTTCTAATAAAATAGAAAATTCACGCAGACTCATTTTGATTCACAGAGGTTTTCTGGGTTTTCATTGTGGCTTTCTGAGTCAAAAAATCGGCAACCAAATAAATGACTAAGTAACAGCATCATCCTCTATGAATTGCAGCACGCATTAGATGCAGAAAGGAAATCATCACAGTGCCAGGTTAAATGGGATAGCAATCAGGAGGCAGAGGCAAGCAGACCTCTGTGAGTTCGAGGCCAGCCTGGTCTATAGAGAGAGTTCCAGGACAGCCAGGACTGTTTCACAGAGAAACCATGTTTCAATACCCCCCCCCCCAAAAAAAAAAACTGGATGGTGTATTCATTGTCCTGCAGGGTGCATGCCTTCAAGGGTGCTGAAAGTAATGGAAAAGAACTTCAAAATCCAAGGATAAGGAAGACCTAAGACAAACCCCTAAGGTACTATTTTCTCCCAACATGTCCATTTCCTGTAGGCTGGTGGTCTAAACAGGTTTATTCATTGCAGTCCTTAAACATAATAAAGTTGGTTTTCACTTTGAAACGCGTCTCTTCACAATTCCTTTACCATGGGGAAGAGAAAAATCACTGGAGATTCACAGGTTCTACCTTTTAATGGATGTTTTCCCCAAGGATGGAAGGATTTGTCATTTCTGGTAGCAGATTACTGTTGTTGGGAAGCGTATGGGCAGATGAATCACAGACCCAATTGGTTGATAACACGGGGTTGCTTTTGCTGGGTTTTTATGTCCCAAGGAAAGGTAAGGACAAATGGATTCATCTACCATTGTCTAAAAGAAAGAAAAAGCAGTCATTCAAAAAAGAGGCAGAGGCTGTACTCTGGAGGCAGTCTTTAACTCTTACATTATTCATCTCACTAACATTTGCAATGGGTACAGGTCTGTGTGGTGGCTTGATGACTTCCAGTTCTCCTAATTCACTCCCTGTTCCTGCTTGACAGTCAGGGAGCCAGCCACTCTCAGCCTGGAGTCTCACATGTCCCTTAGGTAACCACTGAAGTTTAATCCCAAGGGTCCCCTGTGTAATCATGTACCTCATGGGTTCCATAACAGCTACCGTTACTGAGTTAGAAGCCATTTAGAAGAGAAGAGGGAGGGATGGGGGCATCTCAGTGATGCTGAAGTGGGGATGTGGCAGCTGATGAAACAAGTGAGAGTTATCCAGGGTCAGAAATGGGGGACCCTCCCAAGGCTTAGCGAGGATGGAGGTGAGCAGCGATAGCATGTATAGGGGTGAGGATTACAGTGGCTAGGGTTTGTATCTCATTTCCTCTCATCCTATCCTTTCCCGTGGCACCAGAGCCTGAATGCAAGGTCTTACACATGGTAGCCAAGCAACCTAATCTCTGCCTCTAAGTTATTACCTGCTCAGTTCTTCTTCTTCTTCTTTTTTTTTTTAGATGGGGTCTCCCTACCCAGTTCTGGTTGGCTTCACGCTTGCCACCCTCCTACCTTCTTTTTACTGGGACTGTATGCACATGCCATCATGACACTTAGCCTCAGGGTGAGGTTAGACAATACAATTTGAGGTTTGGGAAAAAACAAGAAACAAACAAACAAACACAAAAAACAAAACACTCCCAATGCCCAGTGCCTGGTAGTTGTCAGTTGATTGACACATACTGTTTAATAAGTGAATGAGGCAATGGATAAGAAAGGGTTAAGTTCTAACTCTGAACATGAGTCCTCTCTACTCCCTGTTGTAAACACCATGAAAATCTTATCACTCAGTTGTTCATTCTAATGATTCTATTCTAATGAGATGAACTTGGGAATCACTCTACAGCTGAGTGTAATAAATGCTCTTAAACTTGAAATATGCTCTAAAGAGGCCTCAATTCCTATTCTGGGCCAAACAGCAACAGGCCAGGCAGTTTGCAAAGTCACAGCATGTTCATGGCCTTGTGACAAGAAAACACAGTCGCTGCCCTTCCAGAAGGAACATTTGCTTAACTGTTCCAGAAGACACTGGAATGTCTTTATTCTTCCCCCCATCTCTGCTCCCCACACCATCTTTTGTCCCCTCCATTCATAAATTCGACCATTCAAAGGTATCTTGTGTGCTGTAGGTAATACACTAAATGCTGGGAAGTTTCTGGAAAAAAAAAGTTCCCGTCTTAAACAGTTCTCATTCTTTCTCACTGGCACAGCCAAAGACATCACTCTGAGCATAGTGGCACTAACACCAGAGCCTTCCTACCACTTGTGGGTCAGAGCTGCGCAACTGCACAGAGAATCTTGGTTTTAGAAGCAGGTGAGAGTGCAACCCTGGAAAGTGAGCAATACATGGAAACCAACTCTCCAGGAAGAGGCCATGCTGATGTGAGGAGCCAAGGCTACAAACTCTCAGTTTGTGTTGTAGCGGCCAGGCTCCTGGGCCTCAAATTCTAGTTCAATAGGTTACTTCATATAAAAATACTCATCAAATGCCTCATTCATTGCTTAGTAAACACTACCATTTTATTTCTATTACGTTTTGTATTACCAGTGTAAGACCTCTGAGCTAGACAATTCCAAGGGAAGCTTCTCACATTGCACCCTACAGGAAAAGCACTCCCTGGAGTTGTGCAGCTCACAATCCTTGCAGCTGTATAAAATATGATAATCACTGCAGGGTGAATACTGGAAAGTTATGCTTCTCAATTCAGATGCCCCGGCTATCTCTTAGTAGGAGAGGGATGTCGTTTGCTCACAGGCCTAGAAGGAAATTCATCTTGACAACAACCGGCTGAGTTTTAATACTGCCCAAGGAGGAGCGAAAGGTGGAATACATACACAAAAGGCAAACAGGACAAGAAGTGCTTGCCATGCCCTGCTAGGAAAGAAAAGGATTGGCTGGGAGCCTGTGCTGTGGTATGTCACTAACTTCAGGTCATGGGTCACTAGAACGTAAGCCCACACAGGGACAAGATCAGGTCAAAGGGCAGCCGAGTGAGACGTTGTGAGAAGAGACCAGAGCTAGACAGACAGGGGGACAGAACTGGGATGCAGGAGAGGCTGGGAAGTGCTGTGCTGTGCAGTAAGCACCAACTTACTTTTTAAAGAGAGCATCTTTGGTCTTGAAAGTAGTCCTGCCGCAGGACTGAGGCTGTGGCATTCCTGATGTGGTCACTTAAGACAGCTGCCTAGTGGTTTTCAACCTTCCCTCTAAGCCTTGGTGCTGTGTGGACATCTCGAGTAGGCTCCCACTGTGCCTTGCGAGCGGGAAACACAAAGGGTTTGATAGGGCCTGTCTCTCCTCTGCTACCTTGAACTTTACTTTCCCACTCAGTGCCACTCATGGGTTTCTAGGCACCCTCACCATGTGGTGACTCTTAAAAACTCTCCTCCTTGGAAGTATGAGAAACATAGTGGAGGAAGGCTAAATACTAAAACCTGGTTTCTTATCATTTATAGAGCCCATGCACTCCAGACTAGGGTTAACCTCTGCTGAATTTACTAAATACAAGCCCCATCAGGCCATCTCAAGTCATTGTCTTCTTCCTCCTCCTCTTCCTTCTAGACAGGGTCTCATTATATATCCTCAGCTGGCCTGGAACTCATAGAGATCCACCTGCCTCTGCCTCCTGAGTGCTGGGATTAAAGGCATGCACCATCACTCTTAAGTCTTTTTATAAGGAGCTTGATAGCAATATTTGAGGAAGGATTTCAAAAGGCTCATCTGCACAGCACATGCAAAGATGGAAGAAGCTTCTGGGTAAGTTTCTCGTGAGGTTTTCTACCCCCAAGGGATTCAAAAGGAATTGGGAAAGGAGCTTATACTCTCATGGTTGGCTCTCAAACTCTCAAGCGCTGGCTACAGTGCAAGCAGTAAGCTTTGATTCATCTGTGAACCCTCTCTCACTCCCTGATCGTTGGAACATGGATACAGAATTGAGTTTGGTCTGAACAGTGAGGTGGATAAAATGGGCAGGGATAGGTCTGAGGTAAGAATTTCAAAGACAGTGGCAAGTTTCCTGGAACTGTGACTGATGACAGATAAGTGGCCTTTCCAACTTCCCCAAAACAACTCTACAAAATTACTACCATTCCCATTCTACAGGTGGCAAGCCAAGGCTCAGAGATATGAGAAATTTTTTCTCTGAGTCACATGGCTATTGATGGCAGAGCTGAGGTAGGGACCACACTGATGTTATTCAAAGCATCCTGATAGATACCGTATCTGGCTCCAGTTCAAGTAATCTGCAATTTAACAATACAATTTAACAGGTATTTTTCCCAACACTATCTGACAGAAGCAAAGAAAAGTCTAGAAGGAAAATGAGTCATATAGACTAGGCCAATGGAGAAGGAGGAATTCCTAAAGAAAAGAATCACTGTAGTAAGGAATAGGTTCATCCTGGGAAACTGATCCCAAGGGTGCAGAATACACCCTTGGAAAGTCATGAAGACTTAAGAGAACAAACAGCTAGTTGCTGGATGTGGGCCACCTGGACACATGACAAAGTCTGTCTCAACCTTAGTTTTGCCACCTGAAAAAGGGGATGATAATAATTCTCACCTCATCTAGCTTCTCAAAAGATGAAGTGAGATGATGGACAGAAAGCTCCCAACCTAGTATGAAGTGCAGAACAATGACTTCCAAACCATGCTGCCTTGAGTTGAGGACCACTCTCAGTGCAGGGGAGTCTTTCATCTTCCTGCTTTGGCAGTATGCATATTTTATTTCATTCCAATGGCAGCAGGTCTGATTTTACTTCCCAACTCTGTCCCCCTCTTTCTATAATATAGCATTCTGTTCTGGGAACTGGGGTTACCTCCTTCTAATGTCTTACCCACCACCCTCCCAGCAACTAGACTTTTCAACATGGACATTTCAGAGTCTGCTTTAGTCAAGAATTAACTTGTGGAGTGGAGGAAAAATAAGTATGGCCTATTTCTGCATTAACTCAACAGTTCTTCGGATTCCATCCATTGTTGAAACTGTTGGAAATTCTACACTAATTAATGAGTGTTTCACATGAATGCTCATCTTTGCTCCATGACACTCAATGCCACAGAAAGAGGAAAAATAAAGCCTAGGTTTTACCTCAAGTGTTGTGACTTGCAGTTTATGGCTACTTAAATGAACACAGAATAACCAAATCAAAACTGACATATTAAAATATTCCTCCCTTCTCCCCTCCTGTAAAAGTTGTCTCTATGTTTATTCTCTTGGCCAAAGGCATGTTAAAGCACCCCCCGCCCCAGACACACACACACCATTTCAGTGAACACAGCTTTGGAACAGTCAAGAACACAGGGACACACACACAGGAATTGCCTAGAGCCTGACAGCAAACTTTTGGGGAAGGAGCCAACAATGCCACTGTGCTCAATGGCTTTGCTGGCTCCATAGGGTGCGGATATGATGCTGACAAGGGGGTGGAGCAACACGCAGGCAGGTGTGCACTTACTTCATGGCTCTACTTACTTCTTGCCATTGCTCTGCCCTCCAAGTGTAGAGAGGACATGGTGAGGCTTGGCAGACACGCTCCGACTCTGGTCTGGTGTGTGGGCTGCACTCACTCTCTCTGGCTGTTTTGTGTGTCCCGATCTGACAGCTCACATGCCTCTGCTGCACGCCTTGGCCACAGGACACAGAGCACTGAGAAGACACAGGATGTAAGTAGGCACTTGGGCTCGTTCGTTCTGGAGGGCGGGAAGGGGTGGGTCACAGAGGAGGGCAATGCTTTCTTAATCCAATGATTTTCACAGCAGTCAAGATGCTTTCTCATTTCCAAGGAGGGGGACACCAAGGCAAAAGCTGCCAATGCTGGAGAGGGAGCAGGAGCCACAAGTGGGGATAAACCAAAGCTCTCAGTGGATGAAGGAGGGTGGAGAGATCGAGGGCAAACAGCACAGCCCAGAAGTAATGCGGCCACATTGAAACAAACAAACAAAAGGTGTATGACCTGTGAAAACTGGGAGATACAGTCCTATAGTGGAAGCCAAAGAGAACCAACCATTGATGATTAAGGCCAAACAAGTAGAATGACTTTCTCCAGCCCCTTTATTTTCTAGTTTCTATTTCTGGAGACAGAACATTGCTTTGCTTGTTGTTTGTTTGTTTAAATCACAGGATTCACTTAAGTATCTCTGCCTACTTATAATCTCAAATGAATAGATGAAGAATAAAAGCTAATAAGGAAAAATAATTTCCCCAGGCTTAATGTTTTTCAGCCCTTGAAAAATCCCATTAATCACGATGAAACATTTTGTTGACCAAGTTGCAAAACACCAATTAACTTTCCCCTAAATTAATTTTTTAATGGTTTCCTCATTGCTGGTTGCATA
This sequence comes from Cricetulus griseus, assembly GCF_003668045.3. NCBI lineage: Eukaryota > Metazoa > Chordata > Mammalia > Rodentia > Cricetidae > Cricetulus > Cricetulus griseus. The sequence goes on along the minus strand of NC_048601.1, from coordinate 50,990,508 downwards.
ATCTTACTTATGGGCAAGCCAAGAATTATTGTCTTTATTAAGGTTTTGGCAGCCAGAAATGAACAGCAACCTTTGATTAGAAAGAAGAGCATAATACTGAACTTAGTTATTAGTGGTTATTAACAACTTTGGGGGGATAACTCAGTCTCTATTAATTTGCCTGGTGTGGAGAAAACGAAGTTATCTGACATTCATGCCATGGAGCCAAGAGGAAGTCTTTTCTTAGAACAGAACCAGGCTCTTAATGCTACCCTTGCACGCTTGTCTGATTTACTTGTAGGAAAATTCAAGGTGCTCTGCAAATGATGGAAATTCTGTCAAGATGTACACCCAAGTGGATGCTTCTGCAGCTTAAGCTCCTTTTTAGAAGGAAGCTTGGGAAATCTTATTGTTTCAGGGAAATCTATGCTGGGGAAAAGGCTCATAGCGCACATCAAAGTGAGCCGAAGACAATGCTGCGTCCCAACATTGCTGCTATTGTTTGGGTTTAATTGGATTAATTGAATTGAATGAGTTTGTGACCCACAAGAAACCAGACTTTAAAGTCATTATGTTCTGGGAGAAGGCAAGGACTCTTAAATGCCACAAATGGCTTTGTCTCCAGACAACAGCCACTTAATGCTCACAGGGCCTACATGAGTAATGTTTTACGCTTGCCGTACTGGAAAAGAATGGGAGTAGAGCTACCCAGAAAATGACAGAAACATTCAAATGTCCTCAACAGCAACCAAAAAGTACTAGATAGTTGAAGTTGAACTCTTGTATCTAAGAATAGACTTCTGGAACAATGTGCAGCAGAAGTAAAAGGAGAATAATAATGTAAACCCACTGGAATTTGATACAAAGCTGATGTAAGTCGAACAATCACATAATGTTTCACAACAAAGAAAAATGGGAAATACCTTTAGAGCGTTTAGTACTCATTAGGCTGTTAAGTAAATGAAACTCCTTTGTTGTCTGCAGGCTTATGTATGGTGGCCAGTAGTCAATGTGGGGTATTATCTCCAAAAGTTCTCCACTCTATTTTTTGAGGAAGGGCCTTTTACTGAGCACAGAGCTCACAGTCTACACTGGCTGGTCAACAAGCACCAGGCGTCTTTCAGGCTCTGCTTCCTTAGCAATGGGACCTCAAGTGTGTGCACTCAGATCTTGACCAGGGTGCCAGGATTCTAAACTCATGGTGGCAGAGCCTGTACTTCCCTGCTGAGCTATTTCCCCAGGCCTCCAAACCTCCTTTAGATGCTATCCTTACTAAAAAGAAGTACCTAGAGTGCAGAGAAGGTAAGGTACTAAGAGGCGTAAATATCTACAGTTGGAAGAATCACTTCTTACAATGTTTCATAATTCTGCATAGGACAAATGGAGACGCAAGAAACTTTTTTTTTTAAAACTATATAATATGTTGTTCTGGCTTCTGATTATCATAATATTGGAGACATCTTTGAAATGACACTTTTATTAATTAAGAACTATCACCATGCCTTAAATGAAGAGTGAGGTGCAAAGCCTGCTTTTCTGGTTAACGCATTTGTGCTAATATCCGTGCAGAAAGAGGCATGCTGCAACTGTGTTCCATTCTCCTGCACTGGTTCCTGGAAGACAACAACTTATGGGCAGAGACAGCTAGCTTTCCTGAGAAGTTCTGAGAGGTTTGTGCAGAATCCCTGAGGAAAAAACCAGCACCGGAAGGGTCCCCAGCATGCTCCTGCATCTAGTTATGCTCAATGAACTTTTTAGCTTCAAGGCAGAGGCATCTGCACTGCCCTTATTAACGTGGCCCTCCCATCATCTTGGCAGGCAGGTCCTGTTTGAAAGGGTGTGAAAGGAGGGAGATGTTTCTCATTGCAGACTGCTGAGCTGGGAGCCAGGCTTCATCTCTTTTGGTTCCCTGCTGTGCAATGCCAGATTGCAGAAGTCACTGGCTTAAGGGGAACTTGACACTAACTGAGATTTAAGAACCAAAGCAAGCAAGCAAACAAACAAACAAAATTTGTGAAATTCCTTATGTTTGGGGAATCAACACATACCTGAAAAGCTAGAAAGGCTTCTCCCCTCATCCCCCCTACCAATTTCTTCTAGTATTACAGTGATACCATTATTTTAAAGTAGGAACTAACTTGAAAACAAGCATATAAACCAACTTAGATAAATAAAAACACCAGTCACTAAACTTTCACGAAGTACTTCCCATATGCTGGGTTCTATGGAAGGGTCTCAGCAAAATGCTTGGTGGGCCAAGCAGGGCACTTGGAGTGCTGTGGATGTTTGGAAGGCATCTTCCTTTTTCTCCAGACATTGCTAACTGCCTCCTATAAAATGATTTTTATTTCCTAATAAGCCTTTCCAGTAGATATTCTGTCAATAAATAAAATGAAGAATGGAGGCAATTACCTTAGCTCAAGGAAAAACAAAACACAAAATTCGAATCAAAATCAAATTCGGCAAGGCAATGTAGCAATGCCACTGTAGATTAGAACTGAGATCCTAGTTTCAAAACACAGTACTGCCATAAAGCAATGCTTTATACTATGCCAGTGAAACCTGGGGTGAGAAGTGTATATTCAAACAATGGTGCACCGTCAAGTTTGGTGGTCCAAATAAAACCCACAATAACCAAGAGACCAAAAAGTACTAAAGCAACCCTGTTTCTCATCACAATTCATATGATCACTTCCTTAATTTCTCAAAGGGCACAAGCCACATATTTACCACTGTTTGCAGAAAACAGGTGGAAAGCCTCCTGCAGCAAACACCACAATCAGGTTGCTTTCCTTCTCACTACAGGAAAAACAAACATCAATAACGGCGGGTAATTTGAAGGGCAATCTGCCAGCTTCATTTCTATATTTGCAACGAAGATGGTGTAAAACTTAATTCATAGGAATCCAAGGCCCCAAGGCTTTACAGCACTCTTCCATATCATGTTGGTAAAGAAGTAAGTCGAGACATCCCATGGTTTGTAAGGCCCATCCTGCCCCCAAAGGTGTTAAACTGAGAAAAAGGCCAGGTACTCAGGAGTGGTGATGAATGAAATGATGGAGAGAACTCAGGACTGATAGAATAAAGATACTATTTTCAACCCAATCTGCTTTTCCCCATCATTTGAAGGGTAGGTAGAGGGCTTCCTGGAGGTTCAGTATAATCCTAACAAACTGTACCCTGGAAGGCTTTGGTCCAAGGAGAACATTGAGCCTTCACAGTCTCAGGCTGAATCAAGAACCTAATGGCAAATTTTGTCTTAAAATTTTATCAGCATTCCTTAGCTCTTGATCAATATCCTCCAAACAAATTGGACATGACCGTTTGAGGGAAAAAGAAATCCTTTAAGACATTAGTGAGCTTTTTTTTTTTTTTTAAAGTGAACTTCCTTTACAGCTTCAAGATTTCAAAGGACACAGAAATGAAACATCCACTTTACATCTCAAAACACTCCATTTGGGGAAGGATTATTAAGTATGGTAGAGTCCTGTGCCAACATTCAATGTGTCTTATCGTTAGACATTTTGACATGATGAAAAACTGTACTAATTATTCTTCATACCTTGAAGTCATGATGACTGGAGTATAGATACTAGCAGAAAATAGAAGGGCCAGATATAAAATTTAAATATTGTAGCAAGTGGGAGCTCATTACTTTTGCTTAATATCATTGCCTTAGGAATATTCTTGTTTACCACGGGATAATTAGCAAGCCAGTAATCCTTAATTAAGCAGACTGTCTTTCTCCATCAGCTAGTGGCCCCAGTGATGTTCGGGTCTTTCCTTCTTTTATGATTTACCCCTACAAATCAATTCTGAGTGACCGTCTTGAACCGGTGTGTTTCTTTCTAGGGAGGCATTTGATAATACTATCATCTATGTTTGCTAAACAAACAAACAAACAAACAAAAAGGGCTTTAGACCCAACCATCCTAGCTTTATAAGCAATTTTAGGCTTTTCCTGGATATTGTAGCAAAACTCAGTCTGTGTTTACCAATAAAGAGCAAAAGATTCTTTTATGCATCTTTCTAGTGAATAAATTGGCCTTTAAGAAGCATGGTGTTTACATGCTCGGAGCTTAATATGCTGGGGGAAAATGCATTAGATAAGTAGATAAGAAAAGGCCAAGGAACCGAATGAAGAGTAACAGAGCATGAAAGTCTACAAGAGGACAACCTAATTAGTGTGGCATCTTAAATAATGTTAGCTGCAGGCTTTGCATGAACTGAATAGCTCCAAAAACAAAAGGGCTGGAAGTTAAAAGATGATAATGGCCACTTAGAAACCATTAAGGAGGATGACAAGTATGACATACTGCCTTGAACATGATCCTCGACAGAAGCCAGGGGAAGACGGAACATGGATTCTTTGATTGCTAAATTAAAGCCAACAAGCAAACCCCAGATGTTTCTTTATGACAGGAGCCTCCAGAGGGACAAGGCTACTGTGCTGGGGAGTGATGCCCTCACTACGCTGTGTACTTTTGTAAAGTGGGGCATGGCTATAGAGAACAATGATGTCAGTGAAGGACATGTAGGCAGCATTCAGATCTCTAGAGGAATTTTCCACTAGAATACTAAAGTGGAAAATCCTCAGCTCTTCCCGTGTTAACATGGCTGCACCCAAAGCTGGGAGAATTCTTCCTGAGGCCACCCACCTGGAGCCTAGTTTTTCCTGATCCTTAGGAGTCATTGACTTGAGTCACCACAGCATCTAAGAATGAGAAGACTGCAAAGCTCCTGCTGAATACGATTGATTGGCAGAGAGAAGGCTCACCATTAAGCAGAGAATACTTACTTTCAAAGAAATCGAACCTTGTTACTTTCAAGCAATCACCTTAAACCACGATGAGAAAACATACAAGCAGTGGGGTTGTGAAGCCTACTCTAAGGATTAGGTACCAGGGCCTTTAATTTGCCGAGCTTTTAAAGTTGCAAATTAAAGCTTTTAATTTGCAGGTTCAACAAGAGACTGTAACTGGTGTCCTGGGTTCCTCTTCTCTTTCCCAACTAAAGCATACATACATCACTCTCATCCAAACAAAATATCACTCTGGATATTTTGTATTCAAAGTATCTACTGTATTCAAGCCCCCCTGAGCAAAGCACTTGGCATTCATTGCTGCAGATCATTGGTGGGTCAGGAAGCAGACAGACAGAGAACCACAGGAAATAGGCTCAGGAAGGTCAAACAAACCACCCAATGCTACACAGCTACAAAATGACATCATGCTCTCCTTCATGTTCCCAGTCTCAGTTGTAAAGAATCAAACAGGTAGAGAGATATCAGCAAGTATTTTATATTGGCAATTGTGATGGTTTGAAGGTGAACTGTCCCACGGGGTTATCTTAGCTCACAAACAGTGGAGAGGCTGTGGAGCCTTTGTGGTGGGAGGTATAACTACTGGAGAGATAGGTCATTGGAGGCTGCCTTTGAGGGTTACATATTTGTCCCACCCTTAGCTCTGTCTCTGGGCTTCCTGGTCTGCCAAGATGTGAACGACTCTGCCCCCAAATGCTGGCTCATAGACCATGCTGTGCCAGCTGCGGTGCCTTCCCTGCCATGATAGAGAGATATCCCTTGAAACAGTAATTCAGACTACACCCTCCCTCTCCTACATTGTTTCTGTTAGGTATGCCAGGATAATGATCTGAGAGTCTCCAAGGTAAACTGAGCCTTAGTTCTCATCAGGTGACAACTGAGCACCTCAGTGCAATCTAAGCTGGGCTTTTCTAAGTGGTGAATGACAATGCAAGGTCACCAGTCAAGATACTGAAGGGTTACTGATGGATGACATCTGTCATCCATCACCGTATGAGATTCAACCTCACAACTGCACCACTTAGGCCACTTGTCCAAGGCCGCCCAGCCTGCCCAGGTGAAGATTCCTCCTGGTTCATAAAATGAAAACAACTCAGAGAAACATAAATGAATGTGCTGGTGTCAGGCATGGGGCTGAACAGAAGGGAGCATTTGGGTAGAGGAGAAGCATTGCTCACCTGACTCCACGCGCCAGCCTTCCATCTGGGGCACCGTCCTCCTCGGCACCTTCTGTGCCCATGTGGCTTAGTAAGGTGCTTACAGTAATCACTCTCTAAATGGCTTCCATCTTTTGCCAAGCAGTAAACATTTCGTTGCTTATGCCCTCGACCACAAGAGACAGAACACTGCAATATAAAGCAATGGCAAGGTTGTTGTTTTTTAATCACAGTGACTTTGATTAAAAAAAAACAAAACAAAACAAAACAAAAAAAGTGTAATGTGACAATAAGGTCACATCTGATGAGAGTTAGCATTACCCCTCTTTTCCTAGTGCCATTCTGGAGAATAACTCAAAGCCTTACAGGGAAGAAAGGTGGCAAGAGGAAAAAAAAAAGAAGCCCATGCGTTGTAGCAGCGGCCATGTGACAGGCTGCTGGTGGACACAGCAGCATGGGAAGATCATGACAACTTAACCTGAAATCCACCTCATGATCCTGAAATTACTATGGCCTTTTTACCGAGGGAAGTCCCACTGCAGAACAGTGGAACAGACCTTCAGTAAAATGTCTCCTGATTCACTCATTGGTATAAAGTGCATTTCCGACATGGCCATGTTCAATGTTTTAAAGATCGTATTTAAGTAAACTCTCCAGCTATTTCTTTAAGGGAAAAAAAACTCTCATTTTCCCAGACCATTGGGAAGAGGTGAAAAAGGCAAGAAAAAAAAAAAAAAAAACTGAAAGGTTAGCTGGTGGGTAAGTCCGTGCCAACTTCAGGAGGGAGGCATTACCTTTCAACTTTGATCTGTGGGTTCACTCGGCTGTTTCAAATGTGACCTTGTCTGACCACATCTAAGAAACTTGACTTTGATTTCAGATTAGGTTTCTCAGAAAGGTTTAGGAATCAAAGTGCCCGTGGAGTTTGGACAAGAATTTGATGTGACAGCTTCTTGTAGAACAGGCAAGAGGCTGGCCCCAATGGATGCACTGAGACATTCAACATCCAAGGCCTCATTAGCAATTACGGAGTCCTTACCATAGCCATCCTAAACTGGTGGCTCAGATCTTTAAAGACATTTTATTTCCCAATATAATAGCCTTGCTTTCTAGAGGGCAGTAAGTTTAAGAATGAGGACTAAAAGATAAAGTCTCAATGAAAACAGATTTCGCATTTCTCTCGACTTAACATTTTTTATTCCCTCCAATAACTTTGTTATTTTTTTGGCTTAAATTACTAAAGTACCCTTTGATGCCTAATAGACAAACAGCTCCATGTAAAACAAGGAGCCTAATACTAATTTTATCATTATTACCAGACGTCCTCAAAATTACCTCATTCATAAATGTGCCAAACATAGTTTTCTGTTAAAAACAAACCATTATGAAAATTTCAACTGCGGCTGGTAGAAATTTAAAATATGTTTGTTGACACATTTGGCTTTAACTTTTTGCTTTAAGATGCGAAATACTCATGAATATATGATTTGGAGTAGCTATTACGGAAATGGTAATTTTTACACTTTGGAAAGAGGGAGCCTACTTGGAAAGTCTGTATCCAAACAAAACCTGTGGAGTTTGGGTAAATGGAGAGTACTGAGGAGCATGTTCAAGGGCTTCTTACAACCCAAAAATAATGCCTATTGTAAGTCATCAGTGCATAAGCTTTCAAATGTCACTTCAATAAGAAAAGATGAGGTCATAATTATAATTTGGGATAAGTTAATTTTCTTAATGAACAAAACATCTACTTCATACCCACCATGTGGGTATGGGACACACTGAAGATACAGTGATAACAGAATTGACATGGTCCTTGACCTCAGGGAGCTTACAGACAAGTAACAGAAATTAGTATTGCTCAAGTGATGTCAAATCTAAGTACTGTTTATGAATACTCATGACTTGACTTCTAAGAAACAAGTGAACTCAAGTGATTGGGAGAGTGCTCTGTGTAGTCTTCGCTGGGGCTACACCAGTCAAGCTTGTAAGTCATAAAAATTAGATTGAATTATATTCGGCACATGGTGGGAAATCTCTCAGGAGACTTAATTCAGGATAAGGAATGATCTAATTTTTGTTTGGAAATTTTTACTTTGACTGTTGAGTACTAGATGTGAATACAGGGTAAGTAGAAATGATGGAAACCATAAAGGAAGCCAGTACATTTGTGCCAGAAAGAGGTGGTGGTGATGTACAGAAGGTTTGGGTGGGAGAAATTGACAGGTTAAGGTTGTATTTTTTTAATAGAAAGGCATTACCTTATGGGTCAGTTGTGGGAAAAAGGGAAGAGGGCAAAGATGACATTCAGATTTCTGGTTTGGGCAACTGAACGGATAGTGATAATATTTGCTACCATTTGAAAAGATGGTGAATACTGGGAGAAAAAGCACTGAGAGTCAAGTGTTTTATTTGTAGGAAATGGTTCTGACAAAAAGCATAGGGAATAGTGGGTGGTCACATTTACTTGATTAGAGTAAAAAGCTAGGTTTGTTCTTTTGTTTTGTTTGGTTGTTTTTGTTTTTGGCTCATCAAATAGACACAAGTGAACTTAGAACAAATATATCCTTAGGAATGGTCATTTCAGTATGCAAGCTGTCCAAAGAAGCTAGTCCTCAATGTGAAGTAAGGAAAGAGCTTGTTAGACAGTTAATATTCTGCCAGTGTCATTAGAAGACACGGTCTAAAAATAGGTAAAGATCTCTAGAGTCAGAATTAGAAAAGTCTCACCATTCTCACAGTCACTATGTGCCAGCCACTGCCCTAGGGTGTTACTAGCTCTAAGACTTGTATAGCCATCCCAGCATCCCAATACAGCTCCATAATAGAGACAGACACTGTTACTAGAGACAACTCAAGTGGTATTTGCAAAACAGTATAACCACAATGCTTTATATATGGTGTCACACATGCTGTCCCAGTACAAGTGAATATATTTCTGATGGGAATAATAACAGTGCTATGGAAAAAATACATGATCAAGAATCTTGTCGTCAATAACTCATGTGAGGTATGCCACTAATCCACTAGCATCTACTGCCAATGAGCCAGTGATGAACGATCTAAGTTCTAAACACGATGCCTTTGATAAATAGATTAGCTGCCCTCTACCCATTTCTATGTGCATTTTCTTTGAAGGGGACTTGAATGCAAGTGGCAATGAAAAAAAAAAAAAGAATGCAAGACTTAAGCATGATTCACTACACATGTTATTTGCCTGGAATTATTAAGATCTCAAAGTGATTAGGAAATTCTCAAGGTGTCTCATCTGACAGCAAATGCTCTTCATTTAATGTTTTCTAAATTACCAATGAAGAAAAGCCTCTGCTCGTAGAAATGCTCAAATCTAACAGGCTTATTAATGGGTCTATTATGACTTCATAAAGGAGCTGTCACTTTGATAATCAAATAAACACAGGTTCTAGCTCTTACATTCCGAGGGAAAATTCCATCTGATCATTCCCAGTCTTTTCCCAGGCAAAGATGACATTTATATCAACCCGAGTCACCAAGACATGGTTGTTATATTTAGTACGTCATGGCTACGTATCTGAAAGTTCTTGCTCCTGGGAACATTTAATTCCTTACATTTCACAGCTGAAATAGCCTCCTAGTTTGCCAGTAATACTGACTTTTTTCTTTTGGGAAATGACTCAACTTATTTAAGAGATTGATTGCCCACCCCACACCATTTGAGCAAGATTCTGAACAACATAACCACTGCTTGGTACTTAGAACCAAGGTCAGCTAGCTGAATGCCTGGGATTTTAAGCTTTTATTTTTGTGAGACCATTCAAAGGGCATGCTCAGGGCTGGGTTGTGTTCAGATATACTGATACTTTCTACTCACTGAGGTCTAAAATTTGAAATCCTTGTATTTCCACTCCGTTGGTGGGAATGAAACTCAAGATGAAGGCAGCGTGTTCTTAATTTCTTCCCAGGCCTTAAGCTCTCTAGAGATGTAGCTTTGTGTATGAGGATGGATGCGGGTCTGGTGCACCGGTCCTGGTCTTAGACATCCTTACATTCATCTTGTCACTTGTGCTAAGGGTCATGGATCCTTAGTCATCAAGAAGTCTGAAAACAACCCTGATATCCATGCCTGATTGAGAAAGGCTGAATACCAAAAAAGAATGAATTCTCTGGGCTGTGCCATTGCTGAGGATATGGACATCCCCATGGTGATGGAGATCTGTATGGGCTTGGCAAGTTCACCATAAAGAACCCAGAAGGAAGAAAAGGGAAGAACAGAGGTAAGAAGAAGAAGGTGGGGGCCAGGTGTACTTATGGAGCATGGCTAGTAGGAAGCATCTGGGTGGAGCTTGAGGGTTCCAGGTCTGAGAGGCTATGGGCCAGGACTGGCTGAACTGTACCAGATGTCTGAAAGATGTGGGTTAGTGGGTGGTCTAGGATGACAGCCATTGTTTAGTGTCTGCACAGATGACTTGTAATCTTGACAGATGAGGCTGTGTCTATGTGAAATGTGTAGTGAGGGATCCTAATCAACCGTGTATATGTCTAAGTCCAGGATTGACTAATTACAAGTAGAAAATAACAAGGACTGATAGAGCAAGAGAAGGCCACGTGCTGGGGCCTATTAGCAACAAAGTGAGACTCTTCTAAGAGTCAGATGGCTAATATCATTCTGAGTTAGGTAGACAGAGTTCTATTGTATTCATGACTTCTCAAGCCCTTTTTCTTCTGTTTCTAAAGAATTTGAACATCATTACATTAAAAATTATTGGTCACAACAAGAAGCTTTTCTTGATTCTAGTTTCATTTTGCCTTTAACAAAACAAAGTTAAATGTCACCCAGAAGGTATGCCATCAGAGAGGACGCAATGCTATATGCAAGGCTCAGGCATGCCATTGCTAATGCAGCAATAAACGAAGTGAACAGTGCACAGGGTCACAACCCTGGGGAAGGTGAAAAGACAACTGTCTATAGCTTTTGTTCTACCATAGAGACAATGTAAATCTGAGGCTATAGACTTTGGGCCACAGCTTCAAATACTGATGAGTGGCAGACCGAGAGAACCATTGGAAGATGGGAAAAGACAGTAGAGAGTATCTACAGTTCATGCATTTTTCATTTATTTCTCTATACACCATAGCCAGTCAGAGCATATTTATGAAGTGAATGAACACACAAAAGCTATAGTCATCATGCAACAGCACCATAGTGACATATTATATTCATAAAGAACCCCTTAGAATCTCTCAGTGCTACCACTGAACTAATTTGCTATAAAGTGAAGATATAAAAAGGCTACCCAAAGATAGACTTTGGTCATAATTACTAAATGCTAGATTAGGCATCTCCTACTTAATTGTTAATATGAACAGGACATTGAGCTAAAGTAATTAGCTTCTCTCATTTGATTCCAAAGAAACATGTGGCCCAAGTATTATTAGAGGTCTTTTATACAGATAAAGATGCTGAGGGCCTAAGAATAAGAGTGACTAACCCAAGGTCACAAAACTAGGAAGCAGCAGAGCTTTAAATACAGTGTTAAATACCTCCATGATCACCGTGTTAATCCTTAGACTAGATAAGGAGCTGGGTAATTCATATAACTGTTCCCTTCTGCCTCCCTATGGGAATGCCTGGAAGCAAGGACCTCTGAGAAAGGCCTTGTAAGACTCCTTCAGAGTCCTCTGATAACTCAGCCTCATAAAAAGAGCGTGGCTAAGCCGTGCTAATAGTTCTGACTTCAACAGGTTTGCAAGGTATCATCAACACTTGGGAATCTGAAGGCATTGTAAAGAACAGATACAATCACAAAAATAAAAGCCCACATTGCCCCTTAGCTGAAAACACACCTTGCTTGTCTCTTGGCCATTTTGAGGTAAATCAACCCTTTGCGGCCTGCCTAATGCCCTGCAGTGAAATATCATTTCAGTTGTCTGATGAAAGGGTCTTGGCACAGTTACGGATGGAAGGTTGTAGGCTGTAAGTTAGGGGCTCTCAGTTCACAGAGGGGAGGGTCAGTTTCTCAGATATTTGAAATGTGAGCCATCATGAAGATTACCTAAGGCTTGAGAAGACTCGAGATGACACACTTAAGGTCAGGCAGAGAGAAAGGCACACATACAGTTTTGATGATCTGAAGAGGAAAACATTAGATGTTAGTCACCCTGGAGGGTTGTGGCCCAGAACCATGGCCAACCAGGAACTCACTCTTTTGCTTTACCAGTCAGCCATGTCATCTACAGTTAGCATGAAGGGCCAGAGTGAAAGCAAGCAGTCATTATACTCTTTGACTTTGAGGGATGTCCAGTGCCAATGCTAACAAAAGCAAGAGTGGGCCCACAGAGCCAGGAAAGAACAGAGTCCAAGAGATGGCGGTGCATGGGAACTAAGACAGGAAATGACAGCTGGTCACAAGGGGTCCTCCTTCTCCAAAATGCAACAGAGGGTTTGAAGTCAGGCAGACATCAGCTGGTATCCTAACTGCCATCTTACCACTGTGCTACTGGGGTCACATAACTTCTCTTGGCTTAGACTTGTTCTCTGTTAACAGGAGACAATCATAGTATCTCCCTTCCTATCTATGCTCATGTGGGAGTAGTTTCTAACCTTTGTCAAGAATCAAACTATTGAAGAGGAAAAGAGAGTTTCAGTAGGAAATAAGAACTGTGATTTCAGGGTGTAAAGTCAGTGTTGACAGGCTTGCTTGATGGCTATTTATATCTAGGACTACTCTGACACATATTAGCATGAAAGGAACCCCAGAAAGCATGAGGTTGCCAGGGAACAGCAAAGAAGAAAGCTGATACGGTAGTCACAATCATCCCAGCCGGAAGGGGCACTGGGCCACCTTCTCATTCCTGGCCTCACTCCACCCCATTGCTCTGTTAATGCTAAATGTCAAAGCATCTAAGGAAAGGAACTGTGATTCATATGTCAACTATTGGGGCACACTTCAAAACATCTGTCAATATTGAGGTCAAGTAGGTGACCTCTCTCAACAAGAGAGATGCCAGGGCCAGGTAACTAAACAGAGGAAAGCAGCAAGAAGAGCTCACACTCGCAATCCAACAACCCCCCAAGAATTAGGAGGCACAGAACTCCCCAGCTTCCTCTCTCCCACCTTCATTCTCCCAGTGTAGCTAGTTCGTATGAGAGGGGGAGATGTATTTTAACACTAAATCCAGTAGTGCACTAAGCTAGACAATCTGAAAATCTAAGCTGCTATTCATTTTGTTCAGTAAGAATGTGATTATTACAGTTTTTTCCTTATCAAAAGAGACACAAAAATCATGAAAATCTGCAAATACGTTGTCTGGTGAATTCTCTTGTAGCTAAATGGTGCTCTGACAGTATGAGGTGTGTTCCATTGCTGGGCCTGATCCTCCTTGTGTCCCCTGTGATTTCCCTTGCCCAAGGCCACTGCCCAGCTATGTAGTTCTTATGCCCTTCTCCAGGTTACCCATTATCGCTATTTGTAATCTGACATAAATACAATGAAGGTGTTGGTGTTTTTCAGGAAAGGATTGATGGTGTAAGGACCCATTCTGCCTACAATAAAAACTGTTTATGAAAACAGCTGGAAGCAAAAGAGGTTAGCGGGTGAGACACAAACTCCAAAATCCTTAGTCGGATATTCCAATGGTAAGTGAAGAAGTGTCTGAGAAGTAGACTAGGGAGATGGCCCAGTGGTTAAAACACTTGTGTTGTAAACATGAGAGCTGGTATTTAAATACCTAGACTCGTGTAAATGTTAGTTGGGCCTGATGATCCTGAAATTCTAGAGCTCAGAAGGAGGAGACGGGTTCCTAGGGCAAGCTGGCTAGCTAAGACTGGCTGTACTGGAGTGTTCTAGGTTCACCTGAGAGGCCCTGACTCAGTGAATAAGATGGAGACGACCTGGGGCTCTGCACATGTGCACATCTGCTCAGGAGCACATGCATGCACACGGACCCACACATATTTTAGTATTCACATCCATGCTCCCATTTGCCACACACACATACCTGGAAGGGAGAGAATTAAGAAGTGTCTGAGTTAGTAATTGATGGGTAAACTATGGCTAGTGGGAACAGTAACCAAAATTTCTTGAAATGTGAAGGTGGATTGTGATCAAATGTGGGCTGGGGCGGGGGTGGGGGGGGGTCAAGGCAATCTGGAGATGTGTGTCAGTTAGCTGCTGTCAAGCCTTGGCAGTCCCACTTGATGTGACCTATGTTAGTATCCAAGGTCTGGGAAGCTTCAGTCACCACCAGGAATGCTTCTGCAGGAAAGCAATTCATCAGTTTGTCTCTTGACTGTAGTGTGTGCCTGTTGAACTGCATCCCTTTCTAGCCATGTTCCAATTAGTCATCCAGAAGACATGGAAGCAGTGTGCCTTTCATTTTGTCTCCTCCAACCTACACTGCTTTCTCAGCCTATCTGGCCCCTTTTCCCTTTCTCCCTTGGGGTAAAGGGAGCGTCTTTATTTATATGAAGCAGCTGTGAAATAGATCACACAGGTGGCCCCCTATGTCTAGAGACTCTGAGTCCACAGATCCAACCAATCTTGGATCAAAAATATCTGGGGAAAAATTACACCTGCTCCGAACATGTAGAGACTTTTCTTGTTATCGCTTCCTAAACAGCACAGAAATATTTGTAGGGCATTTACATTGATTTAAAGTAGTGTGGAAGACAAGCATAGGTTGTTCAGAAATGCTATACTATTTCTTATAAAGTAACTGAACTTCTCCATCTACAGAGCCTAGGGATTCCAAGCAAGGGGTTCTGGAACCCCTCACACCCCCAAGATACCAAGCGAGAACTGAAAAAAGAAACAAACACTACTTTTTAAGAAGCAGCTTAGATAACCAAGTGGTGTTTGGGTGGATACTAATCCAACCCCAGAAGTTATGTATGCATAAACATTTGAGATTGTTTGCAGACATTGGTGTCTGAACAGATGGACAAAAGGTCATTTTAAACATTAATTGAATCAAATGCTCATCCAAGTTCACATCATTCTACTGAGAGATCAAATAGCATTTCGTCTCTTTCAACATGCTGTATTCAAATCCTTTATCTCTTTTCTTATTTCCTCCTTCTGCCCACATTTTGGTAAAGAAATGGATGAAAAATGCCACTGAAAAGGGATGAGAGGAGAAGAAATAAAGACTGACATGTACACAAAATAAATGATTTGACATTAGGAAAGACTAGAATTATGTTTATTTTTTGTTTGTTTTACAAATTTAAATTATTACAGTACTACCCTAAGTTTTTTTTGAAGAAGGTATCTAAAGACTAAGGAAGAAGGATATAGTTTGGTAAGTAGCATGTTTTCCTCTTTTAGCTAACTTAAGACATCTAATACTACAAATATCTACTTGCACTGGTGTTGGAAGAAGGCTATGGTTTGGTAAGTACCACGTCTCCCTCTGTTATCTAACTAAAGACATCTAACATTGAAAACATCTACTTGCATTGGTGTTCAGCAGAGCTGTGAAATCACGGCAAACATGCATCTCAAATGAATATTTTCCCCACAGAAATTCTATCTCTCCACGCATCTGTTCCTCCTATATATATTTCCATTTTAAACAATAGGATTACCATACTTCAATTTTCCTAGTTCATAAAACTTGGAGTCATTTGACAATATTATTTCTTTTGTACTCTATATCCAGACTTTCAGCTAATCCTTTAAACTCTACGTCAAAAAAAAAAAATATCAGGAGCCTCCCATGCCTCATTATCTTTCCTGTGGCAACAGTTCTCTGGGCCACTGTTGTCCTCATTTTGCCATTGTTGTCATTTCAGGTACAGCATGGCTTCCTAGAAAGGGGCTTCCCTGCTTCCTTCCTTGAATTCAGAAGCCAGAGTTGACCTTTTAAAATAAACCCATGTTCCTGTTCAACCCATCCAATCCCACCCGAGGGGCTTCTTATCTCTCTCTCAGTGATCTAGCTCTTGCCTCCCAGGGCTCACACCACAATGTATCTCCAGGTCCTCATTCCCTCTGTAATTCCTGTATCCTGTCTCTACCACCTCTATTTCAGCTCCCCTGGCCTCTCTGAACCACTAAGTACAGCACACTGCTGCCTCCAGAAACATCCTGTTTCAGGATGCTGCTTGGTTTTCTTTTGTGTTTCCCCTTATCTTTGTTCAAATAGAGACTATTGGAGACTTCCTCAAATCTTAAGACACTAGTTTCCTTTCCCTACTCTTTCCCCTTAATCTAGTTTTATCTATAAATTTTTATCATCTTCTTTCAAAATCTTTATTCCATTTTACATTGTGATTTATAGGTTTCTCTCACTCCTTAGAATATACACTTAATAATTTTTGAGAATGTGTGTGTGTTTGCACGTGCACATGTATACTCTGTTCAATCCCTAGTGACTAGAAACATGCCTGGTGTATGGAAAAACACCCACGTAATTATACAGTACACAAATGAATACATGCTTGAATGGTACCTAAGCTACAGCCATTTATCCCAAGAACACTGAGGTAGTAAGTCTGCATTTTCACAGTGCTTTATTTTAAAGACAAATAAATAACAATCGTTCTCTCTAATCTCTTGTGTCCATTCACCTCCAAACTGACTAATTACCCTAGTAGTTTAATATTTAATTCACAACTATAAAGCTGAATACAGCAAGGGACAACCAAGAGGAAGCTTATCTGAGATTGTAACATAAAAAAAAAAAACAGCAAAAGGCAGAAACTAGAAACTCAGAATACTATGCTACCCCTAAATGATGGACAAGCCCTGAACGTTCAGCTCTAGCTGGAAGTAGTGGCACATGCTGCCTGAAACTCCAGCATTCAGGAAGTCCAGATAGGAGGGCTATCCTAAATTCAAGGCCAGCCTAGGCTACATGATGATAACCTGTGTCAAACAACAGCAATGACAATCAAGAAGAAAGACAAAAAGGAAGGAAGGGGAAAAGGGAAGTAAGAAAGAGTTAATCTCTAACTGCTGATTTCACTATGCTCCCTCAGGGTTATATAATGTTACTTCTACACAGCAATGCCACTTTAGATTGACTTATGCTTTCCAGGTAGAAATATATAATATATATATATATATATATAATATATATATATATATATATATATAGTAAACATGTGCACTAGGCAAGAGCTAGGGATGCAATTTCAGTGGCAGAGCGCTCTCCTAGTATCTATGAAATTCCATGCTTGATTCACAGCATTGAATAAAAGCAAGTCTGGTGATAGAACTCTATAATTCTGTGCCTGGGATACATGAGACTGTCTCCATAAGAAGAGGAGGAGGAGGAGAAGGAGAAGATGGAGGAGGAAGAGAAGAAGAAGGAAGAGGAGGAGGATAAGGAGAAGGAAGAGGAGAAGAAGAAAAAAGCAAGGCAAGGCAAGACTGTCTATCAGTCTATCAGGGCCAGGTAATTTCTATTTCCCTTCTGACTGAAAACCTATGTGCAAAAATCTGAAAACTTCCACACTGACTCCAATCCAGTATGGCCCCCTTTGGCACTGACCTTTTAAAAAATACCTTTTTTGTTTAGAACCCATATAGGTTTATGCAGGACTAGGGAGCCCAAGATTTTGTAACTGTGAATTGTGTGGAGTGACACCTAAGCATGTGTCTACTGGCTCTTGATAAGCTGCCCCCAGTACACCTATCTATTTGGCCAGGTTCTAATTCTCCAGATGTTAGGATCAAGCCATATCCAGAAAGACAGCATGTTCTTAGTCACAGGACTTTTCCAAGACAGACACATGAATCCTCAGCCTTCCAGAGTACTGTAAACAGTCAGGGAGAAAAAACGAAGCCATTTCAAAGTCAGTGCTCAGAGTGACCAATTCCAATTTCCAAGGTCTCTAGACAGCTTTATTAAAGCAAGTGAAGTGTCAAAAAGACCCAGTTAAAACAATGCAAATGTTCAGCTTCCCCTCACTAGTGATAAGTAAATGGAGAAAAGCAGGTCCTGCCTAAAACTCTCTTAGGAAGCTTCAGATCTCAATGACTCGGCCTGGAGGAATTTTCAAAAGCAGAGGTAGGGCTAAACAATTTACCTGGGCAAGGGGTGGCTTTCTCCTTAAAGGAACTTTCAGAAGATTTGAGTCAGCTCAGAATTCAGAGCTTCGGACTCCATCAGATGTGTATCCAAAGCTTCCTGACACAGGATATTGGGAACATACTTAACTTTCTGGCATCTCAATTTTTCCTACCTGCACAATGGACCCAACCAAAGGATTACATGTGGATTATCAATGATGTATGCAGCACAAATGATCTGGGACTTGGCTCATAGCACAGTTCCAAAAATTGAGTGTTTTTGTTATTATTTCTCCATTCCAGTCCAAACCACCTGGTCAACTACAGAGGGGTTCCTAGTGTGCCAAGTCAAGAAGTTTAAGACAGCCAATGGGATGCCAACTGGAGACTGCCTAGGAGTGCATTAAATCAAGCAAGTGTGATTTTCAATAGTGGCTTCATTGCTCGTCATATTTAGGGAAAATCTGCACATGTTAGATCCTTAACCTTGAATTACTGGCAAGATACATGTATGCAAAGGTCAAATTTCTGTTGTTTAAAATGAATGAATGAATGGATGAATGAATGAATGAATGAATGAATGAATAAATGAATGGAATGAATGAATTTGAGATGTGGTTACATGTATCCCAGGGTGGCCTTGAACTCCCTGGGTAGCTGAGGATGAACTTAAGCTCCTGATCCTCCTGTGTCTACCTCCTGAGTATTGAACTCATAGGAATGTGCCTCTGTGGCCAGTTCTTGAGGTATCAGGATTGGAGCCCAGGGCTCTGTGCATGCCAGGAAACATTTCCCCTACTGAGCTACTTCCCAGACCCTCTAACTTTAATTTAAAGGACTTGTTTGACATAGTCCATTAAGAACTTAAGGTTCAATTTTATTATAGTAAATGGCATTCATTCATCTCATGGAGAGTCAAGGGTAAATGTCTGCTTTTCTCCAGTCTCCCATCAAATAGTTTAAATTTTGGGGGTGGGGTGGGGAATTCATTCTTTCATTACATGTTAAATCCTACTGTGCAATTCCTTAGGCTAATGGCAGTATCTTGGGTTTATTTTATTTGCTTTTTTTCTACCAACAGACTACTCTAGCATCACAGCTCTGGTACCATTTTGGCAGGGTTGTCATACACAGTCCTGGGACCCCATGTAGCTGAGAACAATGGTGAATGTGGCCCAACATAAAACCACAAATTTACTGAAAATATAAGGGAATGTGTGTGTGTGTGTGTGTGTGTGTGTGTGTGTGTGTGTGTGTGTGTGTGTGTGTGATTATTTTCATGAAAATTTATTTTTAGATTTTTATTAATGTGTATGTATGCATGTTTATATGCATGTGTGCCAACTGTTTGCCTGTGACTATGAAGACTAATAGAAGTTGTTGGATCCCCCAAAGCTAGAGTTACAGGAAGCTGTGAGCTGCTTCACTTAGGTTCTGGGAACCAAACTCAGGTTCTCTGGAAAAGCAGCAAGAGCTCTTAACCACAGAGCTATCTTTCTAGCCCCTCTGATATTTCTGTAACGCATTTGTATAGTTCTTAAGTGTGAACTGTGTAGTCAGCAATGTCAAGACACATCATCAAACAATAGGCATTTGAGAGTCTAGAGGTTTGGTCATGTTTGGACTTCTTTAAAGAGAAGAAATAAGATTTTCCTTTTGGATCCAAGAAATCCATGATGTACAATGTTCTCTGCCTCTAAGATCTCAGAATTACACCTTCCATTCTGAGTCTATTTGTCAGTATTTGTGGCACGGGTGAGGTGAGGATATATAGAATTTGCCATCTGCTAAAGCAGCAATGATTTACAAAGAGAAAAACGTGTTCATCTGTAGGAGTGGAGCTCAGAAGCTTGCTTTCCCAGAAAGTCAAGTACAGAAAAGCCAAGTCAATGTCATACATCTTGAATAGCTGACTCTTTGAATAATTTCCTCCAATGGGTTAAAAAAAACAACTGAGAAATAATCAATGTTCCAAGGTCACACAATAGTGAAAACTTAGTCATCTGTGCAAAACAACCTTTCTCTTCCCAGAGAAGAGAAAGAAAACACTTGCCCAACCTCAAAGACTTTATTGACGTAAAAGTAGGCATTTTGTATCAAGTATATTTTGGAAATGTTGAGGGTCACTGACCCAATGCTCATAAAAGTATGAAAAGCCAAATCCTGCAGAGAGAAATCAATAAATTTATAGGGCAGGTTATTTTGTCATCCTCATCCAGCCCATCATTTGGTGATGTGTGAAGACAGTTTTGGTTATTACAGTGTAGAGGGTATGTGATAGGCATGGGGTAGGTAGAGGCCAAGGAAGCTGCTAAGCATCCTCCAATGCCGCCCCCCCCCCCACGCCAGGAAGGAGTCATCTGGTCTCAAGCATCAAGTTGGGGAAAGTCTAGTTCACACTTATTTAAAATATATAGATTGCTCTAAGAACTACTGTCTTAGCTCCTAATCAGAATGTACTCACCCATTTCCCAGACAAAATGCTCACTAGAATTAATCTTACTTTGGAAAAAAATTTCCAAAACAGTAACCTACATATTCACATGTGACATCCAAACTTCACCAGATACTAAATGCTGCTGGGCTCTTACAAGGGGAAAGGTTCTGTCATTGCTGAAACATCTAATTAAAAAGAATCAGATAAGAACTATATCAAATGTCTTGGAATGCTGAGGAATATCCCATCTGTACTATCACTGTTTTGTTTAAAACGGTGATTACTCAAGCTAGAATTGCCATGTGAAATTTCTCTCACCGTAATGGGCCTCATCACATCACTCCACATTTATACTAACCCCTACCCCTGTGTGCCCTCTGGGATATGTGGCACTCTTTGCTGGCTTGCAAATTCATAGTATGGCTAGATAATCTACTTTCTGGATCATTTTTCTACATTCAGCTTATTCTTGGCAAACCTTGTTGGGAGTTGACAGATACAGATGACTTCCTAGGATTTCAGAAAGCTGTTTAACAGGAATGTCACCTCTCTATAGAGGAATTTCCAACAGCTCTTCCATCAGTCCACAGACTTTCAATGGGAAGGACTCCTTTTTGCCAGACCTTTCAACTTTAGCACTCTTTTGAGGTACTGGGTGAGGTAAAATTTTGTTGCGCTATCCTATCTTTGCCTGATGACTAATACCTTCCCTGCTTCAACTGCTTGATGTCAGGAGAACCTCCATTCCCAGAAGTAACTTCTGAAAGTATCTCCTGGACTTTGCTTAAAGGTTGATTGAGGGATAAAATCAGCCACACGTGAGAATCACTGATTTATCCTAAGGTTTTAAGTTCCCTGAACTGGCTTGATCTGAATAGATGTTGAGGGGGTAGGGGCACAAGCATTCTTGATAAATGAAGGTTATAGAGTCATTTGGATATCACTCCTGCAAAGTTAGGGACTTGGGTTAGCAAGTCTGAGAGCCTTGCTCTATAAAGAACATGCCTTGTACAGCACACAATTCCTTGCAAAACATTTAACAAGATTTTAATTACAGTACCAAGCTCTAGGGGACAGCGGTCCCCCCTGACATCAGCTGCCTACTGGCCACCTAAGGGGTTCTTAGATAGGTCAC
Source organism: Cricetulus griseus (assembly GCF_003668045.3). NCBI lineage: Eukaryota > Metazoa > Chordata > Mammalia > Rodentia > Cricetidae > Cricetulus > Cricetulus griseus. The sequence goes on along the minus strand of NC_048601.1, from coordinate 50,968,982 downwards.
ATCTAATTCAAGGCAACCATGAAGAAGGGAGCATGGCTTTATCAGTGTCCTGCATACAGAACTGCAGAAATAGGTAAGCTGGCTGGGGGAGGGCTTTTGACTAAGCTCAAAGAAAACAAACAGCACATGGTTTTGGAAAAAGTCTTTTGTTTTTCAAGGAACTTAGACTTTGGGTAGGGGTGGCTTACAGTGGTAGGGCTGTGTTATTTATTAGACTTTGAAAGCAGGGACTGTATTGGAAGAAAGCTGGGATTTATTTCCCTGGGGAAGGAAGACATAAAAGGTACAATTTTCAGATGCCCAAAGGCCTTTTATTTCAGGTGCTCAGGGCAGGAGGAATGATGCAGCAAGGAAGGGAGAGCAGAAAGAGAAAATCAAGGAAGACAGGCAAGACCACATCCTGGGTGCCAGGGGCAACACCCCATCTTTTTGTCATTGCAGGGCCTAAGTGTGATTACAAACAGCTCCCTAAAATTTATCCAAAAGTTTAATGCCTTGAAATAAATCCAGATCTACTCTTTACCCCCTTGTGAAGGAAAAGTCAATCTGAATTTTTTTTAGATAAGTATTTTTTAGATAAGTGTTTAAGAATAACGTATTTTGTAAACGTTCAAATATACAGAAAAAATGTATAATCCCCCTTACCACCACATCTAGAGTCCCTTCGCCACCAATATTAATACCTCCCTCATCCCTTCAGCCCCCTCCCCCAACTACCAATGTCAGCCTTCTCCTTGATACAGGCTATGATCATTTTGTCTTTTCCTGATCAGTTAAGATATCAAGTTATTTCTGGATGACTAAGTGCTCTGATTTTTTTTTTAACAAGTGTAGGAAGCGGCTTAGGGGCAAAACGCCTTGAATCTTTTCTTGTTTTAGTATTTAGATGATCTGAGAAAGAGCGTAAGACTGATTAAGTACTTCCATATCATGGCCCACCCTCTGGATGGCATCTTAATTCAGGGTGTCACCCTAAAATGTGTGTGTGCAGGATTCTATGTCTGGCCACTGAGAATGAGAATTAATTGAGGGCCTCATGAGTCAATTAAAAGGGAATGCTTTTGCATGGGGTGGGGGAAGGGGGCTCTTCAACTGTGCATGGACCCATGGAGGTTTTCTTAACACCACAGAGGATGGGGCTTGCAGAGGTAATGATAACAAAGGAGGAGGAGGAGAGATCAGCACCGCTTGGGAATCTCCCGATGTGTCTTTGAAATGGAGTCCTGCAAAGCTAATCTGCTCAATGTCACCTACTGGGTTCAGTGAATATGAAAAAGCTGTCTTCCTAAGGTTTTCCCTTCAAAGAGACAATGCTCTCTTGGAATTACAGATTCTACCTGGTGCTTTCAATTTTCGCCTTCTCCCGAAAGGCTTCAACCAGGGCTTGCCCTTCCACCCCATTGCACACGTAAACATCTTTCTCTTTAAGTGATCGTACAGCCAACTATGAACTTGAATGCTCGCACACAGAAGAGGAGAGTTTGTTTCAACAGCTGCTTTGACAATGAAAAGCTGGAGTTAGTCCTCCCAGGACAGCTGGTTCTGACCGGCTGTCTTTACATTTACCCTGCTTTTCTCTAATGCCCAGCTGTGGCCCACCGATGTTTTATAAAACAAAAGTACAAACCACAAGAAGGGCTAGAGAATGCTAATTATGGGGATGTACTATGTAGGGGCCTCTCAGTGCTGACACAAGAGTTTCCTCCAACTTTATTTTCATGAATTTGAGTTTTGGCTAGTTTATAATGAATTGTCAAATATGCACTGTTGCCGGTTGTCCATCATGTTGGTAGCCACCAGCTACAGGAAGCTGTTTAAAATTTAGGGTGACTATGATTAGTAGATTTATAAACCAATACCCTTAAAAATGAGGCTTCCTGTCCATTGTTTACATTATGCATGTTTAGGATTTGTTTGGGGGAATGGCAAGCCTGGTCCCAGCTAGTACATGCTTTGCCACTGAGTTGTGTATACACCCATAACTGCTTTTTAACCTTTTGAGAAAACTTTGAGACAAGGTGTGGCTAAGCTGTCCAGGCTGACCTTCAATTTACTGGTAGCCAAGGTCTTGAACTTGGGATTCTCCTGCCTCAGACTTCCTCGTTGCTGGGATTACAGGCCTGTACTACCAGGTCCAATGTATATGTCTGGTATTGACAACAAGTTACTAATCAGTTTCATATTGGAAACCAGCAACACAGAATATCTTCCTCACTTCCTCACTGCTATCAGATTGTGGATCAAGGCATAACTTCTTCCACAGAGGAACAATGGGGTGAAGATCTGGACAGGAATGATGGGCTTTGGACTAAGTCGATGTGAGCTGTCTTCTTTACTACCAACTGTACACATCTGCTTCAGCTGCCAATTTTCTATTTTACAAACTTCTGGAAAGGGAAGCAATGGTTTTCAAATTGTTCACAACAATAATTCCACTACAAGAGAGCAGTAAAAAACCAGGGAAGACAGGGCTCAATCCACACGCTCCAGATTTTTTTATTGGTCTCTATTGGATAACAAAGGGGATATGTGTCCTTAGATCACAACTTCCCAGAAGGAGTCTCTTAGTTCTAGCAAGGAAAAGGCAGGAAGCCAGGTCCTCCACAGATCCTGGGTCTCAGACCAATTGGCCACATTTGGGATCTAATGTGGGCAGATTTTAGGCCAGGATTAAAAAAAAAAAAACAAAAAAAAAACCAAAACAACAACTAAGTTTCTGTTTCCACAGTGTTGGGTGTCTATTTAAAAATGATAGGACAACTTCACATCTAAAAGAATTGCTAATTTTATTTATTGAGCGAACATTCTCAGCAACAGTGAAGGCGTGGGTTCTAGCAGCCATTTGTCCTTTCATTTTTAACTGGCGGAGCTGCCAGCCAAAGAAGTGTCGGGGTACTTGATTACAGGAGTTTGGCTTTCTCCATTTCCTGCTAAAATTTCCCTTTGTCCTTTGTTTAGGTCAACTCTGGCTTGTCCCTTGCTGTATCTGTAGGTATGTGTAACAGGACCCAACCCACAGTAGGCACCCTGAAAAGATTTGCTGGGAAATGGATGGCTTTTATTTGGAAGGGAACTAGGTGACATCTTTACTCCTTCACATTCTTCCACAAGACAAACCTTCTGGAAAAGCCTTTGCTAACGTCCAGGATCCCCTCCCAGCCAATTACTCTTGGATGCAACCCCTACTTCCCCCTCCACATTCCAGTGTTTTCATCCTTCTCCTCAATGGTCAGACAACTCCTGAGTCAGGCTGAGGAGACAGCTTCCCCTGAGAGCACATCCTCCCATCTCCAGACTTTTTAAATACAGAAGAAGAGAAATCTGCTAAGCCACCCTGAACAAGCTGTCAAAAGGTGTAATGAAACAGCTGTCCAAAGATGCGATGAAATAGCTGTCAAAAGAGGTGATATAGATGCAGTCACCATAAGCATAAAAACAGTATTTACAGTCTGTTGAGTTTTGTCTTCAATAAGTAGATGTAGACAAGCACTCTGATGGCTCTAAACGCACCGGACAGGGGTGTTTTGTAGATAGTCTTAATCTATTTCGAACTGAGTGAAAATGTGATTTCATATGTCATCATCTTTTGAATAATAATAATAAAAAAACAAAACAAAACAATAACTATCCAGCTCAGGTTGAGCAAGAGGAGCAGAAGTTCAAGGCCATCCTAGGCTCTTTCAAGATGTTGCCTCAAAACAAAACCAGGTATGAGGAAATTTCATTTTTAAAAGTGCTAGTAATATGCTTAGGACATGTGTTAATTTAGTAAAATTATCACTTAAATTTTTATATTTAATTGCATTTTTTTCATGGTTGAAATTTTACATGATCATCCTACTCTGTCCAAAAAACATATCTTGATTATGAAAGAAAGAGTTGTTCTGACAATGCCTACCTTAAGACAGTTTACATGACATTTCTGGGACTTCTGGTTATGGGAATTTGCCAATAGCACCAATAATTTAGGATTTTCTGTTGTTGGACTCAAACGAGTAATGTCAGAATCAGCTTAGCCTTGTTCAGGGTGGGTGGTATTTGAATTTTAGAAATCTCTTAACAAAAGTCCTATAACTCATTGAACATAACCTGTTTATGTCTCCCAAAATAGGGTTAATAGAGTTGGCACATGCCACGAAAGGTCTTGTCACTAAGGCAGATTATAGCCACATGCAATGTGGTGTAACAGTGGTCCCCTCACGGGATAGCAAAAAGGCTGGCACCAACACACACATGACTAATAAGGTTAGCTATGGTTATCATCATCTACTTTGCAGTGCTATTTTTGTCATATCTTTATAAGCCTCTAACTCATCCAAGGGTTCCCCCACATTTTGGATCTTTTGTGTGTAAGTACTACTATAAACAGTGGGATGAAATGAAGATTGGAACAAGTCATTATCACCTGGACATATATTTTGGCAAAGGGAAGGCTGTCTTCAAACTTCCACCTTTTTTATAATATTTTTATAATATTTATTTTTCTTTAATAATAAGTTCTTTCTGAGGCATATTGAAGGTGAACAAATAAGTGACAAATGGAGGCGTTCTGCTGTTGTTTGGACAGAGGCCCAGGTGTACTCCTATGTGAATACAGCAGTGGTTTGTCTCAGCATCTTCTCTTCTAGCCACCTTTATTTGTCTTCTGGGTATGTTTTACCATTATCTTCAAATTCAATAAACAGAGCTTTTTGATTTCATAGTTGAAACTCAGTAAATCAAGACATTATTAGAAAAGAAAAAGCTACCCAACACAATGTTAAGCCTCACAAATTTTTGTTTATAGAACTCATTTCTGATTCAGAATTCTTTAAAGTAACCTTTCAAAATGCACACTTTAGTCTAGCCAATGACATGAAGTTTAATACATGGCTACTCAGTGTTGGGGGAAGGCGATAGAGAGAGTTTACAAAATTAAAATATATGTATATATTTAAATCAAAAGAAACATACATTCACTTGTAATTCACATAGCCTATTTGCCTTCATAGTCTACTCACACACGCTAGTTTTTAAACATTGCTTACGAAATTAAATAACATGGAAAAATAAATATGCTTTTATTATATAAAGACATATAAATCTGTACCACTCAAAATATCAGAAATATGTAAATGTGGCTGCTTAAAACTATTTTCAGAAAATACGATTGTGATATTTATAATCTTTTTTCTTCGATAAAATGAGGTTGTAAAACACTGATGTCAAACATTTTTCTCTCTCTACCTATAGAAACTGAACAGTGTGATATGAAAATGAGGTAGACACAAATTCTTAAGTTTGCCAGGCTGAAACAAAAGCATAGCAGCTCCGTTGCAAGCTCATAAGCTCTCATTATTCAGGTCCATAAGCATAGGTCTCAAAGGCTCAGAGAATACATTCTGAGTTGTCATGAAAACACTCAACCAAGCACTTTCTGTAGAGAAGAACTGCCATCTACAAGAGGATCAGTGAACAGAAATACAGGGCAAGGCAAAGAGAAACGCCACCAAGCTACCCTGGGTATGGGGCAGTGACAGGGACACCACTTTCTTCCTCTAACGGATTGGCTCAGTTTAGAAGGTTCCTGATTTGTAAGGCATTTCTCGCTTCACCTTGACAATATAGAGTCCTTTTTCCAATTTGTCTCATTTGTCATGGGACATAGGGGTATTTATTATCCACTATGCTTTTAGGATGGGCTCAATAGTTCAACAGAGTTGAAGAACACTGCTTCACAGACAAGCAAAGGTCCAGGGACATTATTTTTAAAAGTTCAGAAAAGAAAATTGTGTAGGATGTTTTTCTCAATCATCATTTTTTTTCTTTTCCTTTCTTTTTTTTTTTTTTCTTTCTTGTAGCTCTGGCTGGCCTGGAGCTTATTATGGCACCATCTATAGGTGACCCTCATGACTCAGTCTCCTAAGTGCGGGGTCACAGTTGTGAGTCACTGCATCCAGGGTTATAATTGTGAGCCATAAATCTGCAATGACATGAGCCAGACCCAACAGTTTCTCTAAAAGTGTTGTTTGAATATTAGATTAAAAGAAGTTTCATTGGAGGCTCTGGGAGCTGTGACAACAATGATTTTGGGTTTCTTTCTCAAATAGTACTCCCTTGTAGGCAGTGTTGACGTAAGCTGTCTCTGCTTGACCTTGGCTGTGTCACATAACACTAGTTGCGTTGTGATATGACAGTGTCTATGTGTGGGAGTCCCTGGGAGCAAAAGCAACCTGCTGGAGGAGTCGTTGCCACCCTGGCCTCTGGTTAGTCTAAGCTGCTTTCTATTGGAAGCAAGATGTTAGCACCTCAAATGCACTTTTGTCTTTTGTATACTTGTTAACTTCACTGTAGTTACAATGGGAAAGCACCATAAAAAAGACTTTATGGCTAGAAACAGGAGTCATTGAGGTATGCTGAAATGTAACATCTCAAGACATTATACCAAAGCATCCATGCAAATAAACATAAAATAATCAAAATCCTATAGTAAGAGTCCTAATGATTGCTCTCTCACATATACATAAAATTAATATATTTTGATTGTCTATCTACTTAAACAAAATTCTTTTGATTCAGTTCTTTTAAAAACAATTGCAGTTTAAAAGCCTTGCAAAAGTGGCCCTTTCTCTTAAGACAGTAGAAGAATTGAAATCTACAAGTCAATCTAACAAGCACTTTATGAGATCACACAGGCAGTAAAGCTAGCTTTAAAATCCACATCTGTGTATGCTAGAGCACAGAACTTTCCCTCTCCTTTCTTCCTCTCTGATAGCTTAGAAAATTGTATGTAGTCCCAAGAAGAATAGCAATATTAAATATGCCCCGTGTTTTCAATTAAAACAATCAACGGCTTATATTTAAAGATTTAAGCCATTAAATTATCAATAGGGGAATATACTGAGAGAATGTTTCAGAAAGAGAAACTAGAACCAACCCTGCAGCAGCCACGGATGCCGAAAACCTTGACTTTGAGAAGCATCACTGGGTGTCAATCATGCTATTTCAGTTAATCTGCTCTTCACCTGGCCCCAGGAATGAGTAAGACCATCCAAGACAAGACTGAATAAAAAGGGGCTCCTGGAAATGACTCTATATAATATTAATTTCAGCTTCTTTGCAATAAATGCATTTTTAGGAATATTTGCTGTGCTTTGACACATCAGACCTACTGGCTCCATAATTTCTGTCACAGCTTAGCCAAGGTATTGTATTGACACGGTTAATCCATCTGTTTGCTAAGAGCTGCCGGAGATGTTTGTATAGTATTTATAGTGGCAAACCTGCCTCGCCATGACAGCTGATGGCTAAGGAAAACTTCAGAGCAAAGGAAAAGCTGGTCTCAGATGGACTTCCTGTCTGGGGGCAGGGAAGAGATTCCAGATACCTCAAAAGGTATCAGGCCATTGTTTACAAGGCTGGTCACCTATATTTTCAAAATGGCTAGTCTATTTATTTATTGTTGAGTATAGACTTTATGTTGATTGTGCTAAGGTATATCCAAGCCTCACAGAAGCAAAGGATAGTAGCTGAAGGAAAAAATTGCATTGGCCTCAGTAAGCAGGGACCTTGCTTCATTAGCCAGAGCTACCACAGCTTAGAAAGCAGAGATTAATTACTTTTGAGCTGTTTCTCTACATCATTATCAATGTACATACATATAGCTCTTCTAGGCAAAGGAAGCTACTTCTTGGCACCATTCCTGCATGAGGTATTTGGATTCTATAAAGTCACCTTGGCAGCGTCATACAGTGTTAATTCTGTGCCATAATTAGGGAGAAAGTAATAGGCCGAAGTACCTTGGGTGCTTTCATGCATATGACAGTTCTTGGCTATGAAGGCATACCCCAGAATACTCAGAACACTGTTTGAGAGTTTGGGTAACAAACATGAAGTATTAGGTCCGTACCGAGCTCCAAGGGCCAGTACTCCATGCAGCGTCTTGTGGGCATGCTTGGGTGTTGCACTGCTCACGGTCTGGAGGCTTGTCAAGAACTTCACAGCTCAGATCTGGGAACCGGTCACCGTTGGCCCGCTGACAGACCACCAGTCTTGTCCGAATGCCTCCACCACACAGTTTGGTACACTGGAAGAGGGACAAAGAAGGCTACAGTTATTTTGTGCAAATTCTATTTCCCCACAGGAGACTTTTCTTGGCTATACTTTATTATAGCTTTGGGCAGCCTAAGTCTGACAGACGGAGCCAAGGCAAATTGCCAACGATGATACAGCCAATGGACCATGGTTCCTGTGAACATTAAGTATCCCTCAGTGAGGGCTTCCTTTATATCTGTAATAAGGACTTTTATATAGCTCACCTCATCAGGCTGAGAACACAATTACTTGCCTCATGTATAAAACAAAGCATGGGAAGTTAATGTAATCAATCTTGATCCATTAACCAGTAGCTAAGATAACATTCTTGGAGGCATATAAAAACTAGTAAATAAATAAATAACCAGAAACTACTCAATATCAAGTAAAAGAGATAAAGAGTTGGCCCATTTTATTTTATTTTATTTTATTTTATTTTATTTTATTTTATTGTAGTTGATAATTCCTTTCCTTGGTTTCTGTTTGTTTTTGTTTGGAGAAAATATTTCACTACACAGTCTAGGCTAGTCTGGGACTCACTGTAATCCAGACTGGTCTCCTGTCTGAGGCTCCTGGGTGCTGGGATTATAGAGATGAGCAGCCAGGCCCAACTTCAAGTTTTATTTTTAAATGTTGCCAAGGATTTAATCCAAGAACCAAATTTTACACAATACCACATGTTCCAGTAACTTCTATGAAGCTGTCATGGACGGACCTTTGCCGATTCTCTTATCCCAATTATGATGCAAAGCTGTTTAGCTCTCTTCAAACCCCAGGACAAGTACAACTGTCCATTAGGATGAATAAACAATATGATGGGAATGGGTGCTAGCTGAAGTTCTGACTCCTGGCAGGATTCACATTTGTGAGACAGGAACAAGTTGTGTTTCTTGGACAGTGTGACTGCACTCATATCCAGGAACACAGACATTTAGTGTCCCTGCTGTGTCAAGGCTGGCTCTCCCACAGCACTTAGACCAGTCAGTCTGTGATAACAGAGAGCATCCCAGCAAAGGCATGGACTCACTCTGGCTGGGATCCAACTACAGAAGCCTAATTATGGATCCCACAGGACAAAGCTGCACAGAGTGTTAGGAAGACTCATGTCACAGGAGTCTCAAAGCCCCTCTCCCCCACTTTCCCTCAGTATCACTGCCCAGAACATGAGTGAAAGTCAACAACAAAAAATTCCTGGGTCAATGGCCTGTCTTCTAGGTTATGTGTATAAAATGGTAAGACACAAGAATGTGGACTAATGAGTCCATCATCTCCTATGTCTTATTTCTTCCTCTTGGTACTGTGGTCTTCCAGGTGTTAATTTTCAGGCTTCATTTGGTAAACAGTCAGGACAGAACAACCCAGTAAGCCTTAAGTGTGTGCTTTTCTTATAGATTCAACCATCAAGAGAGATTTTGAGTAGCGTAGAGATTCAACCATCAAGAGAGATTTTGAGTAGCGTAAATATTCACTTAACCAGAGCTCAAAATGCCCAACACTACTACTAATGCATATCATTCTTGCTAATAATAAAATAAGTTTCTATTTATTGTATTTTTACAGTATCACTTGATTGAAGGTTACATGTTAGTCATGTAACATGGTACTGTTACTCCTCCAGCTTATGGATATAAAGTGATATAAAAATTGGACTAAATTTATGTTACTTGTTAATATCATGAAAATGATAAAGCTCATAGCTAGGTCAAGCCAGATTCTGCACATTCTGAACCAGGGTCTAGCTGGGTGAGACTGCCTGATCTTTCCCTCCATGCACCCTCCTCAACTTCCCAGATGTAGCCAAAGTTCCACATCCAGTGTCCTGAAATAGTCATACCCTAGCTTGCATGTCCATCAAACTCCAGGCATACGTAGGAAGAGATCATGGACACACTTCCATTCACAATAGCCTCAAGAAAAATAAAATATCTAGGACTAAACTTAACCAGGAGGTAAAGAACTTCTACAATGAACACTTTAAATCTCTGAAGGAGAAGACAGGAAAAGACGCTAGAAAATGGAAGACATAACCTTACCATGTTCATGGATTGACAGAATTAGTACTGTGAAAATTACCATCCTGTCAAAAGTTATTTACAGATTCTATGCATTGCAATTGCAGTCAAAACCACCATCTAATTCTTCAAAGAAATTTAAAAAATCTTGTTACCACAAATAGACCCTGGATAGCAAACACAATCCTTAGCAAAAAGGACAATGCTGGAAAGACTACCATTCTAGACCTGAAATTATATTTCAGAACCACACTAGTCAAAACAATATGATACTTGCTTTAAATTTTCTTATTGCTGTGATAAAACACCATGACCCAAAGCAACAAAGATTCATTTCATATTACACTTCCAGGTAACAGCCCATCAATGAGGGAACTCAGGATGTGAACTTATTTAGGGCACAGACCTGGAGGCAGGAACTAATGCAGACGCCATAGCTTTCTCTCGATTGCTTATTCTACTTTTCTTTCTTATGTAGCCCAGGACCACCTGCCCAGGAATGGCACCACTTAGAATGGGTTGGGCACTCCAACATCAATTACTAATTAAGAAAATGTTCTACACGTTTGCCTACAAAACAATCTTTTTAACGCATGTTCTCAATTTCCTTTTCTCAGGTAGCTCCAGCTTGTGTCAAATTTAAAAAACAAAACAAAACAAAACAATGTCATGAGGATAGAAGTACTGATGCAAAAACAGACATATAGACCAATGGAACAAAATTGAATGCCTAAATATGAATACACTGAACTATAGTCATCTAATATGTAATATTTGACAAAGATTCCATACACACACACACTATATCTATATCTATACATATACATATATATATATATATATATATATAGAGAGAGAGAGAGAGAGAGATAGATAGATATAGATATGAGAAAAGAAAGCATCTTCAACAAATGGTGCTGGGGAAACTGGATGTCCTTATGAAGAAAAATGAAATTAGACCCATATCTATCATCTTGCACAGGAAACTAACTCCAATTGGGCCAAAGACATAATTATGAAACCTAAAGTATGGAAAAGACTAGAGGAAACATAGGCAATGAGCATATGTTATCTCTGAATAGAACCCAATTTGCCCAGAAATTGAGGCCAACAACTGGCAAGTGAGAACTCATAAGACTAAAAAGCTCTGTACAGCTAAGGAAACAACCAGTGAAGCAAAGAGAAATCCCACAGAGTGGGAAAGAATCTTTGCCAGCTATACATCTGACAAAGAATTAATATCCAGAGTGCACGAAGAACTCAATGTACAAAAAAAAAGTTAAAATAAAATGACTCACTTAAAAAAAATAGGCTTGGTATCTCAACAAAGTTCTTTAAAAAAGGAAAGAAAAATGGCTAAGAAATATCCCAAAAAGTGTTCACCATCCCTAGCAATTAGAGAAATGAAAATCAAAACAATGCTGAGATTTCATTTTATCCCAGTTAGAATGGCAAAGACCAATCAACCAACTGACAGCAAAGGCTGGAGGGCATTTGAGGGAAAGGGAACTCTCCCTCACTGTTGGTGGGATTGCAAACTGACCCAGATGGAAATCAGTGTGGAAAATCCTCAGAAAACTAAAAATTAATCTACCACATGACCCAGCTATACCACTTGTTGACATATGTCCAAAGGACTGGACATCCTACTACTCAGACACTTCCTTGGTTGTGTTCATTGCAGCTCTACTCATAATAGGTAGGAAATGGAAATGACCTAATAGTCCTTCAACCTACAGTGGATAATGACATGTGGTATATACACTCTGGAATATCATTCAGCTGTAAAGCAAAATTAAATTGTGAAATTTTCAGTAAATGGATGAAACTAGGAAAGATCATCTAGGAAACTAGGAAAGGAAAAGAGTAGCCCAGACCCAGAGGGACAAATGTCACTTGTTCTCTCTCATCTGCATTTCTTAAAAGGGGCCATGGAGTTTGGGGGAAGCATTAGAAAGGGGAATAACAGTGTACAAGTTGATTTGAAGAGAGAATGGGAACCAAGGGGATTCTTTAATTAGGGGGAGAGGAGGTAGATAAAGAAGTGGAGAGGAGGTTAAGAAAAATAGTAGCAATGTCTGGAAAAGTCATAAGGAATCACAACATTATCTATCTACCTAACATTACATACAATACTCATAAGTCTGTGTATACATATACATACATAGTTACATATATTGTCCAGGCCAACAATGCTCTCTCAAAGAGCTATGAGCTATCCAACAGCAACCCAACACTAGGTGTGAGAAGCCTTCTTTTGAGTTGTTGGTTGGAGTTGTCCAAGAGACTCTCAAAAAATAGGCTATTGTTGTTGCCATTAGTTGCCTCCCAGAGAAGGAAGGTAAGTTCCATTGCTGAACCATGTACTTCAGAAACAGGATCCAGAGGATCTGAGATGGTTTGACCTCAAAGTATTCTCCCCGAGGACTAGTTTCATGGTACCAGAAGGTGCCATGCAAGCTTCCAAATGAGGAAAGTAACCAATAGTTGTACCCAGCCATGGTGCCTATGTACTAAAAAATATCCAGCATGACAATATCCCCAAGGGTGCAGTAGTGTCATGCACACCTTGGAGCTAACCAAAAGCTCTCTAATTGGACTTAAGGTCTATTCAATAAGAGGGAAATCATGCTTGGCATTGAAAACATAGCCAGCTACCTGAGGCTACTGAATTTGTGGTCTTGGAGGAGAACCTACAACTATTACTTTACTAAACCAGCATATTTAGGTGGTGTTTTTGTTTTTTGAGACAGGGTTTCTCTGTGTAACAGCCCTGACTGTCCTGGCACTCTGTAGACCAGGCTGGCCTTGAACTCCCTGAGATGCACCTGTCTTTACCTCTCAAGTGCTGGGATTAAAGGCATGTGCCACCACCGCTGGGTCCCAGCATAATTTCTAACTTCATTCTAAATATTTATTCTTATACCCACCATCAGAGAAATACGTCTTTGCAATCATTACAGAAAACCACAACCAATCAAAATGCAGGGAACAAGTGGCCATGTGGTGCCCAGCCCTAGCTAACACAGCTACAACACAGCTTATGCACCTAAGGCTCAGGGATCAGACTGGAAGAGCAATGAAAAGATTGCAGTGGCCAGAAGAACAGGGTGTCTGCTGTGAGATTTCATCTCTGTCAGAGAAGCTACACATATGAAGTCTCATCAACAGGGCTGCCCGAACACACCCTGAACAAGGATGGCACCAATAGGCATGCTAACATGAAGGGAACCTTCCCAGGACTCCAACCCCTGAAAAAGAACTATAGGCAACTAGTGAATGTTGAAAGCAGGAGAAACAGTCTTCCCCAGGGAAGAGCACCCAAATTAGTCATCCAATAGCAAGTGGTCATCCCTGAAATCACATACGTTTGAGTAGTAATGTATGGAGCAGGCAGGTTGTAGTTACATATTTAGGATACATATATGAAACAGAGACCATGAATTTGAGAAAGAACAAGGGGGTGCATGGGAAGGCCTGGAGGAAAGAGAAAAATGATGTAATTAGATCTTAAAACAAACAAACAAAATCACACACACACACACACACACACACACACACACACACACACACACACACACACACACAGAGTCAGGAAATAGACATTTTTTTTTCTTTTTGAGGTAGGGTTTCTCTGTGTAGCTTTAAAACCTGTCCTGGGCATTCACTCTGTAGACCAGGCTGGCCTGGAACTCACAGAGATCTACCTGCCTCTGTCTCCCCAGTGCTGGGATTAAAGGTGCCCACCACCACTGTCCGGCTGGACCTATTATTATGCACTCCAAACACTGTGTTACTTTTTGTCAGGCAAAGTGGGCAATTTTACAAAGCTAACAGTCAAAGAAATCACTAGAGGAGAACAGGAAGATATACACCTCCTCATTCATTTAATGTCATCTGTGATAGGAATAACACCCATTCTGTTTTCATGAGGAATTTGAAATCTTGGAAGGCACTCTGCCATGAAAACGAGTGCACTCAAAGCTCTAACAGAAGTGGCAAGACTCTTATGGGCTACTTTAGCATGTGATTTCCATCCTTATAAGCATTAATTTCTTACTCATCAGAGTTTAACTAATAAACAACTTAGACCGGGTTTATGCAGTCTTTTGTCATTCTGCTCTCCCTACACATTCAAGCTTTCTCTTGTTAGTAGTAAGTGCCTTTAAGAAGCAGGGTAGAATTAACAGCGGTCTCCTAGGAAATCCCAGATCTGGAAGCTCCTCCTAGATCTAGGTCCAAAATATAAAATATTAAAAAATAGCAGCCAGCCAACAAAGGACAGATAGACAAATGGTGTGCTCTTACCTCTCCCCAGCTGCCGTAAGCCCATTGGGGACACGGGCCAGATTCACAGGCTCTTTGCTCATCAGGTTTGATTCTCTCTACACAGTCAGTGGCAGGGTATCCGTTTTCATCCTGACACACCACAACTCGCCTCTGGGAACCTCCAGCACAGGTACTAGAACACTAAGCACAGACAACAGATTTATCCTCAGCACCACCTGCCTCATTCCCAGACATAAACCAGCTGGCTGAAAGACAGAGACAGCTTTCAAGTCCTCATATACAGTGGGGAGTGTATGGACACTTGGGCACTTCCCCATGGTGGGATTGTTCACTTTGGACACACATGCAATTGTCTGGACCATAGGGAGGGGCTTCTCTTACCATTCTCCAGGCTGTCAATAGGTATTCAGCCCTAATGAGTAATGTGTTTAGAGTCCCCTGCAGCCCTGTTCATTGCCCACCTGTGTCTTGTCTACATTTCTGAGAGGGACACAAGTGTCAAGGGATACCACAGTTTTCGAACACTTTTTCGGATTGTCAAGAGCTCCTTTGGAATCAATGTTTGAGTCTCCTTCACCATAGAGGTTAACTCACACTTAATGAATGGCCAGTTGTGGAAATTAAACTTCCACACCAACTCATTCAATAACTCTACTAAGGTCCCACAGGATGTCATTTAGACATTACTTTCTAGTAGGTGAATAATACCTTTCCCTCTGTTTACAAGAACCTATATTTCAATGGCTGATGCTAGTAAGATGAGTTTTATTTGCTTTTCACTTCCTCAATGAACTCAATTGAATTCCATCACCACAAATCTCTCTCCAGCCCATTTCAGTGGAATGTTCTTGAAAGGCTACTGTTTGCATTTCAGTTGGTTTCCCACATACACTTCTCATAGCTCTCCTATGAGTCTACAGGTGGAGTGTTTCTCTTTCCATACATTCTTTGCCACTTTAACCTAGTGCATTTTCCAGCTCCCTCCATTATGACCCTGGCTATGAAATTGGCAAGCTTATACTCATCGAGTCTCCAAAGTAATGCAATTTTCCTCAACTAACCTTCCTTGATTGGGGACTGTCTCAGGGCAGAATCATTCAACCTGAAACAAATACATCTTCCCTATAAACGGATTTAAATGAAAATAGCACTCAACCATGAAACAAAACCCCACACTAAACCAAACAACAACAACAACAAACTTTCATGGCATCACCAAATATACACATGTGAACTATGAATTTTTTTTTTCAACCAAGAAAGACTGTGACACACACTCCTCATCATCCTTCAGTTTTTAGAACTGGAAGCTTTCCTAACCAGGAAACTGGTAGCAAACAGGAGAGGAGGAGATGAGAAGGTGACAGGGCTGGCTCACAGGAAGCCAACAGCCACACTGAGGGGTCCAAACAGAATCCAATCACGACTCACAGGCCAGTATTTCCACCGCATTTACACTCACTGTGGGGAGCGACAGACTTCTAATTCCTTTTAGCCCAGAAATAATTTAACACAATTAGTAGTCGTAGAAGGACACTAAAAGTGAAAAGCTAACGAGAGCCTGAGTGGCCAGCGTACCCCCTCTAATTACGTGGCTACCAGAATCTGTTGTCACCCTTTGCCTTTGGAATGCCGCCAAGTGTTTCAGTATTCCACAATGCAGTTTTGAAAAAAAAAAATTTCCAGCACAACAGTTTAAAACATCCAAATGTAGCTTTTCCTTTTGACATTCTTTTTCAGGGCCTGTCATAGTTGGAAGGACAGTGATAAGGGCTGTGATAAAGACACTGTTAGTAGTTCTGGGTTCCATCCTACAGCCGGTGAAACACAGAGCACTTTCCTGCAACCATCTCATTTAACTTTTGAAACTGTAGAAAGCAAGACTTAACCTTGTCATTGTTTTGCAGCTGAGGAAACCAAGGCTTACAGAGGAAAGGACACCTGCCTCCATTAAGAACTCCCTTTCAGTCTGGGAGATAGCTCATCGCATTAAATGTGCTCACTGCCAGAGCCTGTGCAGGGGAAGGAGAGAACCAACTCTAGCCAGCTATTTCTGATTTTCACAACCGTTCCATGGCACAAATAAATAAACATTAAAAGGGGGGCAAGAAAGAAACAGAAAAAGAATCCCTCTTCAGAAAAGTTTCTCCGCTCCCTCTCCTCGGGGTATATTCTGTCTGCCCCACCCAGTTCAACAAGTCTTGTCACCAGAAGTGACACCCCCCTCCTCCAACTACAAAGGAGCTCTTCTCTGGGACTGAGTTGAAGCCATTGTGTTCACCCAGCTTGGCTGCAAATGTGTGTCAATAAGCTTTCAAAGGAAAATTTCTTCAAAAGAAATTCTAGTCTGTTTTCCTCCGGGCGTCTCAAGTAGGGGAGAAGCAGGCAAAGTGGATACTCACTGCTCCCCAGGGGCCAGTTCTCCACTGGTTTCCTCCAAGCACGTGGGTGCGGCTGGGGCTGTCAATCCTGGGATGGAAGTCCTCGTTTTGAAATGGGTGAACAATGCCGCTGCTTGGGATCCATTGAGGGCATGGTGCCATGGAACAGTCCTGGTCAGTCTCTGGGATATAATCTGGGTCACACTCACTCCGATCAATCACATGGTCGCTGTAGTTGACACACACCACTTGGCGGGTTGCCTTACCTTGCCCACAAGTCACAGAACACTATGTTGAATATTCAGAAAGAGAAAGGGCTATCACTTGGGAGTCCGACTTACATTCTTGAATATATGTTTCTTTAAGTGGCTGAACGTTTTCTCAGGGGCCCAGTTTAAGTCTTAGAATCATCCTTGACTGCTTTCTTTTGTTCCTAACCAATATCTCTTTTGCCAAGAAATGCTGCCAGTGTAGCATTCAAAAATACACCCAAATCCAGCCACGACTGTTTCTACCCTCACTTTCCTTGCCAGGATCAGCTGGACTTCTGCTTGGGACTTGACATTCCCCATACATGTGTTGTTTGCCAGTGACAAAATGCCACCCACTACCACTTAACTCATGAATCCCTCTGGTGACTTCCCAGCTCACTTAAAATAACATCTAAACTCCTTGTTGTTCATTTGCTAGGCCCTTGATTTGGAGCCTCTGGCTACTTCCTTAGCTGTTCTCTGATTGTCCATATGCTGCACCTAAAGCTACTCGAACAAGCCAAGAACCTCCCGTCTCAGGGGCATCCTGTCTTCTGCAGTACCCGTGGCAACACACAGATAGTATTATGCTTTTCTCCTCCACTCCATGCATAAAAGTGAGATTATTTATCATTTGTTGACTACTTATTTTCCTGCTAAGCATTCAACATATATAATCTCAACCATAACAGCAATGTCATAAAATAGGTATTCATCCTGTTTGTTTTTTTAAATTTAATTTTATTCACATTTTCAATTTTACTTGTGTGTGTGTATGTGCATTTGTATGAGGTGTGTGTGTGTGTGTGTGTGTGTGTGTGTTTGTATAGACCAGAGGAACATGACCAGTGTTGTTCATCTATAGTTCCTTGCCTTATACCTTGGGGACAGTGTCTCTCATAAACCAGAAGTTCTCAATTTTCAGCTAGGCTGGCTAGCCAGCAAGCTCTGGGGATCCACTGGGATCTGTTTATCTCTGCTCCCCAGCACTGAGTTTACAGCATGCCTGTCATGGCCAGCATTCACATGGGTGATGGGAATTTAAACTCAGATCTTTATGCTGGCATAGAGTGCTCTTTGTACCAAACCGTGTCCTCAGCCCATTCTTTTAAGAGCAGAGGAAAAATGAGGTTCAAAGACTTTAATTCGCTCCACATCAGGCCACCAATAAATGACTAGATCTGGCTTTCTCCATAGCTTTGGGATTCCATGTTTCATGCACATATTTTACAATACTAATCTTCTTTTTCCTCAGCCGTCCCCTGTTCACCTAACCTAAACTACCTCCTAGATTCTGGGCGTGACGAAGGGCCGATAACAGAAGTTGCCTGCGGAAGGGAAGTTTTGTCTGCTTTTATAAAAGCTCACACAGATGGTGCTTGTATGTTTAGAAGACTGGCCTCATGGCACTGCCACTGTGCCACTCATGGCACCGAGAAGGTCCCCATGGCAGTCCTGAAAGGGAATCAAGGGATGCCTGCATTTGAGGGATCACAGATGCATGAGCAACCAGACTCAAAGTCAGAGAACCCCAGCTCTCTTTCTCTCCTTGCCACTATTTGGGTCATGTAATTCTACTACAGACGGGCGGAGCTCTTCAGGTTGAGCTTTGAAATCCGCCCAGGAGGACAGGCACTCAAGCAGACAGTAGACTGATTTAGATATTTTTAAAATGTGCATTCTTTGCACAGTTGACTAAAATTTCTTTTATACTTAAGTAGGTACATATATATGGAAACAGGATAATTTAAATCTCAAGTCCATTTCTGAAATATAATCCATTCATAATATCCTCCCCATCTTCCAATCCTACCCAACCCCACAAAATCCAGGCTTACAGAGCTCCAGTCTAGAGCCTTCCACTGTCCACAGGGTGTCACAGAGCATTCTTCCTTGGCTACTGGTTTAGGTAAGGTAGCACAGGCACTCTCATCAGCCACAGAACCGTCCTCATCCCGACAACTGACATATCTCATCCGGGTACCTTTTCCACAAGTGGCTGAGCACTGGGTGTTGGAGAGAAAGGACACAGGCATGTCATTTGGAATGGTTGCTTAGTGTTTTTCACTTAGCCCACTTTCTTATCAGTTCTTAGCCCCCTTTCTATAGTCATGCCAGAGAATAGCTGCCTCCTCGGCACGCCTCCCCACTTTTCTCTTCGTCTGTTTCTTACTGGAGTCCAAGAGCCAAATCGCCACTGGGTTCTGGGCACACCGTGTGTGCTTCTCCTTGGTTCCACACCAGGTAGGGGAGGGTGACAAGATGATAATTCACAGTCCTACATGTGAAAGGAGAAAACATTGACCTTCAAGGCAACATACGTTTATAGATATATAGTCATGGCAAGAAAGCACACCGCACCAAGAAATCTCTGATTTCTGCCTGTTTGGACAATCCCCATGACCTCTCTTAGCCCCAGACTCTTCAATGGCAAAGAGGGATACAGTCTGAATCATTTTCTGGAGGCCTTAACACAGGGCAGGGTCTACTAAATGATGGTTAAAGCCGTGTTTATTCACCTGCTCATAGAACAAGGGAGGGGACATTGTGAAGGAGCGCACATGTCTGGAAAGAGTAGAATAACATTTACGAACTATGAACTGTTAATGTTTAAAACTTCTCAAGGCTAAATTGTGTTCTCACATTTCAGGTAGTTTCCTAATCAAAATTTGCTAATCATGAACTTGTTTTCCCAGGGCACCTAAAGATAACACCCAGGGTCCTGAAGGTCAGCCGTAGATATAAAAGGAATTTTCTGAAAGCCAATGGTTGGAATTCACATAATGTCCCTCAGTCATTCAGAGAGACTTGCTGTAGTGAACTCAGTCATCTGTGGAAGGGTACTAGTCTGTTATTTACAGAGCGGAGAAGAAAAGAGCACACCTGTTTATAATCACTCTCAGCCTCAGGAGCTGCCTACCGGCCCCCACCCCATGCTCCTTGATTTGATACTTAGTTATCAAAGGCCCAAGAGTCAGCTGACCTGGAGCAAATGTGTGGTGGCCTGAGACTGAAGGTCACTGATGCTTCCTTGCCTGAAAACCTCACACATGGTGTGAAAATTCTACTACCTGGCGCCATGCCTGACCTTT
The DNA here is from genome assembly GCF_003668045.3 of Cricetulus griseus. Classification (NCBI taxonomy): domain Eukaryota; kingdom Metazoa; phylum Chordata; class Mammalia; order Rodentia; family Cricetidae; genus Cricetulus; species Cricetulus griseus. The sequence continues at coordinate 50,948,883 of NC_048601.1, read as the reverse complement.
TACTTTGTGCTCCAAAGGGGGCTTTTGTGAAAAGCAAGTAAGTTTTCCAAAGGCTTCAGCCATGGAAGCCTATGGACAAGTGAACACTCTAGAAGGAGAGTAAGAAATCCTGTTTTGAATCTCTAAGGAAATTGCTAAGTTTTCACTTGATATAAGAAATGACATTCTCTTGGGACTAATGACCACATGGTGTGTGTGTGTGTGTGTGTGTGTGTGTGTGAGAGAGAGAGAGAGAGAGAGAGAGAGAGAGAGAGAGAGAGAGAGAGAGCGCATGTGGAGGCCAGTCAGGATCTCTCACACAATGTGAAGCTCACTGATTGGCTATACTTGCTGGCCCATGAGTTCCAGGGATATACCCATCTCTGCCTGCAACCTCAGGGTTACAGATACACAGCACCACGGGCAGCTTTTAGAGGGATATGGGGAACGAACTCAGGTTCTCACGATTGTTTAGCAAGAATTTGCCCAACTGAGCCAATTCCTGGTACCCACCCCGATGTCATATGAACAATTTAATAAAATTATAAGAAAAAATGTTTATCCAGGTACAGTACTTGTCAGGTTAATTGATCAGCAAGAATAATATGATCAGCCATCTCCAAATTCATCCTTTGTGATTCTTTATCCACAAATGACGCATGGTGAAAGGCACCCTACCGAGGGTGCCCAGCATGCAGGCAGTTGACTGACTGGCTATGTAAGATCTTTATCAAAACATGAGTTCTCAGTACAGTCTTGGCACAAATCTGTCTTTAGCAGTTATCAAATCTGCTAAGAAAATTCAAATCTTCTCTTGTCATAAGTGATACCAAGATCAAGACACACACAGAACAACTGGCTTGTTAAGCAGTATACTCTCACGAGGGGAAAAACTCATGCATACATGTCTGCATGCCTGCGTGCATGTGTACGTGTGTGTGTGTGTGTGTGTGTGTGTGTGTGTGTGTGTGTTTGCACATACAAACAGACATTTACATACATATTTGTATTTGTGTGTATATTCAGAAATTTTACTGCGTTAAATGATGCATAGCAAAAAAATTTACAACTGTCATTAAAATCTACAATTATCTCAAATTTCATATAGCCATTTAATGCTAATAAAAGACTTTGTTCAACTTTTGAACCTATTGCCAAAGGATGAGCATAATTGCCTATAAATAGAGTTGAAGTGTGTTACTGAGTTATAATGGTTGGGTGTCAGGAGGACGGTGAAAGTGAAATGTAGATGTTTCTTACAAACTGACTCACCAACCACAACTTTGCAAGATCTCTTTGAGGTGAGGGTGGGGATGTAGCTGAGTGGGTAATGTCCTTGCTAGAATGCATGAAATTCTAGGTTAATATGCAGGGCTGCTTAAACCAGGGAGGCACATGTATGGAATCTCACAACCCAGGAGGTAGATGGCAAGTAGATCAGAAGTTCAAGATTGTCCTTGGCTAGAAACAATGAAGCCAGGCTGGGCTGCCTGAGATCTTATTCTTTGCAGAACCAGATAAAAATCTTCAAATATTCACTTTTGGGTGTTGTTCACAGTGAAACAACGTCCAATTATTAAATTTTCTCTATCACTTTCTTAGGTTGGGAATAACTGACAAGAGTAAATGAAGCTCTAAGTTACAGCACCTGCTGGTATCTGTGTTGCACACTCTTTCAACATGCCAGTTTCCAAGCCGTGCACTTGACCTTGATAACAGTACTGAGGACACACTCTCAGCAGTACACCACAGACACATGCAGGTGCCAGTGACATTGTGAGCATAAGCAACTTCGACATCTAGTAAAATTCTAAGTGGTGAGTTTTGAGGATTTATCAGCCCCCGCCCCCAGTATTTTCTAGTTTTAAGAGAAACCACGTGCAGCCTCCAGCTCACCAGGCCTCTCTGAAATTTGCTGTTGGGTCTTGAGAGCTGCTCTGAACTAGCTTGAGCCGAGCACACTTCTTGCACTTATGTCTGAACTATCGGAGTCTTCAAATAAATAATGTAAGACATCCAAGTTCAGGATAAGACTGACTAATATTTGCTAGTCAATGAGAATGCAACTCTAACCTACAGATACTTAAGCAAACCAACCAACCAACAAAAATGACAAAGCCAGAAAAAAGTTAGATTCTAAATGTAGAGAATAAGTAATTTAACATCCCAGGTGTACTGTGTGTGGATATCTCTATGAAAATGCTTTGGTTTGGTCTGAGCTAGTGAGATGTTTTGACCCTTTCCTGCCCAAAGCCACTAGCTAAGTTGAAATGGGACACTCACCTGAGTATCGGTAGGCCTAGTTGCTGCATTACAGTCATTGTCATCTACCACTGACATGTAAGTCCCAATGATGCACTTCACTGCCCTTAGCTGGTATCCCTGTCCACAAGTGACACTGCACTGGGGGAAGGAAACAAAACAAAAATTTCACCAAACCTTTTCTTTCATGTACTCATCCCATAATATTCTGTAAGAGAAAAGTCCTTGTATCAGAGTGGACCCGAGGGCTGACACCTAGAAATTAGGTAAAACTATGCAATACTGCTTCATACAATTTATATTGGGCCATTATTATAATGACATTTAGAATTATTTCTGTCTGCTAACAGGATTACACTTGACCATGAGCACTAGCAGGGAAAGGAGTACATCCATAATTTTCATACCCTGTACACTCTACCTACTTGATGATCCTGGTTAACACAGGTGTTTAGTAGACCTCTGTGACTTTTGATTTCTGGAAAAGAATCCTCAGGAAATAATTGAAAGTTGAACCAATGTTTCTACATAGGACACTCTTTGCAGTATCATTTATAAGAAAGAGACAAGATATTGGAAAGGACCTACATATGCAACAGCCAAAAGTTAGTTAAACATATCACAGCATATGAGTAATACAGAGACCAATACAGCTGCTGCAAGGCGCCACTGCCAGAGTTCCAGGCCAAGAAAAGGCATGGATGGGGATGGGGCATTATGGGGAAGACAGCAGAAGATGTAGAATCAGTCCCTGCACTGAAGAGCTCACTAAGCCAGCAACAGCTGTTAAAGGTCAGCTGTTAAAGGTCTGCTGTTGATGCAGCTGGAGATTTAATGACAGTAACTTTTAAACCTTGCAGTAAGTAGATGAATAGCTAAAGAAGAAAGAAGCTGCCAAATTGGTAACAAAGTAGCACGGTACTTTTGCTCTTCCAACCATGTTTTCCCTTCATCTCAATGCACATGAGGCATTTCAATATAGGCCACTCAGCAAGTATCAGTACATCGAAAAGATAACATCATCTAAAAGATAACAACATCATCTAAAAGATAACATCATCTAAAAGATAACATCATCTAAAAGATAACATCGTAACATATCTTCTCTGACAACAATGGAATGGGGCAATTACAGAAGCAATGTGTGGGAACTGAGAAATTCTTAAGTAAAATGTCTGAGAAAAAAATCACAGAGATATTAGAAAACACTGGAGAGAAAGATGAAAGAAACGGTAGAGAACTGTAAGACATGGTGAAAGCAGTGCTCATCAGGAAACTTATCATCCCAGTAATAAAATAATAAAATAATAAAACTCAATAATAAAAAAAATCCCAATAAAGTCCAAGTAAATGTTACTAAATATTTAAAGAAAGGTTAACATCAGTCCTTTTCAAACACTTCCAAAATTTTGAGGAGGGATCATTTTCCAGAAGGTCAGTACTAATATGTAAGAACTAAATACCTTGTCTCTTATAAAAAAAAAATACTGCAAAGAGCATTCTAGGCAAGAATATTGATGCAAATTTTAATTATTTCTTGAGAATTTATCTCACAGGGCCAGCATTATCTTAATATCAAAAGCAAGGGGGAAGAATACAGACAACTATCTCTTGCAAAGGATAAAGATGCAAAACATTTCAAGACAACACTAGCAATCAAACCCCATGACATAGTATGGGTCATAGACATGTGGGATTTACAACAGGAATGCAAGGCTGGCTTGTGATTTAAAAGATAATTTACATAAGTACATAAAACAGAAAGAAAAAATACCTGAAAAAGACCTATGATCATATCAACTGATAAAAAGAAGTCACTTGGCAAAATTAAAACAAACAAACAAACAAAAAAAGAAACCCCAAAAACTTTCATGCAAATGTACCCAAAAAACATGTAAGAGGACACTTCCTTAACATGGTGAAAAAGTACCTAAAAGCCCTCTCTTTATGCTTCATACTCAATGAGAGACTTTCTCTTGAAGCCAGGAATGTGAAAAGGATGTCTCCTATCACCTCTGCTATTCTGAGAATACTGGAGGTCTAGCTAGAGAAAAAAAAAAAAAAAAAAAAAAAAAAAAACCAAAGAGAAGTAAAAGGCAGATTGGAGAGAGAGAGAGAAGCCAAGCTTGGCCTTTCTACAGGGGTTACCACAACAGACACAGACATGCCAAAGAATCTGCAGAGAAATCACTATAGCTAACACTCAAATCCATAAGTTTCAGGATAAGTAATAATAACTAAGTATTATAACTAAGTAATAATAACAGTAGAAAAATCAGATGTGTTTCTATACATTCTCAAAATAACCTAAAGGAAAATTAGGAAAGTAAGCACATTTATAGTAACACCCCAAAGAATAAAAAGCAAGGAAAAAAAAGTAATCATAAATGTGAAAGACTTGTACAATAAAATCTGTAGAGGAAAGCAGAAGAGATAGAAGGCCTAAATAAACTGAAAAATTACGTATTTACTGTAAAATATGGCTAAAACTGTCAATATCCTCCAAATTGATCTAGAGTCCATTCAAATCCAATGAAAAATCACATGACCTTTGTGAAGAATGGAAAAGCTTAGCTTTAAGTACATATAAAATAGTAAGAGATTCTAAATACCAACATATATAGAAAAAGAAGAACTTTGGAGGACTCATATTTTCCAATCTCAAAAAATTTGAAAGGGATTAAAATGGTTTTATGCTGGCATTAAGATAGGCATCAGACTAGTTCTGAATCCAGGGGAAAAAAGTCTTCATTTTTGCGCAAGTGATTTTTGACAGGTGTGCTAATACTCTTAAATAAGAAAGAATGTCTATTCAACAAATAGTGCAGGGACAGCTGTAGCCACATGTGTGAAGCCAGACTTCCACCTCATACACACAAAAAATTAACAATGCATCAGTTGCCTAAAGCCAATATCTCCAACTATTCAACTCTAAAAATAAAAAGAGCATTTGTGATATTGTATTTGACAATGACTTGTTTACTATGATACTACAAGCAAAGAAAACGTAAAGAATAAATAAATTACACTCCATCAGAATGAAAAGCCATCTGTCCATCAAAGGGCGTGATCAACAGAGTAAAAAGGCAACCAATGAGATGGTAGAAAGTACTTGTAAATGATATATCTGATTTTTAAAAATTGGTACCCAGGACACATGGCATCATCCACAACTTCATGTCCTTTAAGTAATTGGATGAGACTAGGAAAAGGAATGGTACCGGGCATAGCATGTAAAAAATGGGGAAAAGTACATTTTAAAGTGGTTTAGAAGTTTGTTTGATTGCCCTCCTTTTTTTTGGACAGAGTTTCATGTAGGTCATGCTGGCCTTACACTGTCTATGATCATCAAGGTTGACTATGAATTTCTGATCCTCATACCTCCATCTCCTGAAATGTTAGGAATGTCCCACTGTGCCTAGTGTATGCGGTGCTATAGGGATGGAATCCGGGACTTTGTGCAAGGCGAGCACTTTACCTATAGATCTACAGCCCCAGGTCCATTAGGATGAATTATAATCTTTTTAAATGGACAAGCAGTTTGAAGAGACATTTCTCTAAAGAAGATATTCAAATGGTAACAAACACATGGCAAATTGTTCAACATCTTTTTCTATTAGGGGGATATAACTAGAAACCATAGTGAGACAGCACTTTGCACTCAATAGGGGGGCTACAATTTCAAAAATGGTAAATAGTAACTATTGACAATGACATTGAGAAATTGTATATTGCTTATATATTGCTGGGAGGGATGGAAAATGCTACAGACTCCATGGAAAGCCACTTGGAAGTTAAAAGCCTAAACACAGAATTACTATAGGCGTCAGTAATCATATCCCTGGGTAATAGATTCCAAATAAGTGGCATTTGGTACTAAAATAAATACTTGTTCATTTATGCTAGCAAAATTCATAGTAGCCAAAATGTGAAAAGAACCCAGATATGCTTATTCATACAGTGGAATATGATTTAGAAATTAAAAGGAAGGAGTGTTGGTTACATGTTACTGTGCAGAAGGGTATGGAAAGCTTCATGCATTGTGAATGAGACAGCCACAGAGGTCATGTGTTACATACAGCTGCCCACTCTTATGAAAAGTCTCCAGCATATGCAAATCCACAGACCCAGAATGTAAATACATGGTTACCAGAGGCTAGGGAATTGGGGGATGGAAAATAACTGCTGAGTGTATATGGGGTTTCTTTGGGGGTGCTAGAAATAGTTTGAAAGTAGACTGAGGTCCTAACACTTGAATATACTGAATACCACTGAATTGTTCCCTTTTAAGCAGTCAATTGTACGTTCTGTATATTTCTATTCAAGCAAAATAAAAATACAGGCAGAGTACAGTTCCAGGTTTAAAAATGTAAAAAAACAAATAAAAACAACAGCAACAAAAACCAAAAAAATGCTGTGCACAGTCAGCTGTTTGATTTCTGCTCTTTGCTATCGCATATTTCGGAAGTTTTTTTTTTTTCATATGACTATTTACGACTCTTTTAATAACATCTTAAAGACTAAGTGTTTGCCTAAGTTGCATGATCAGTTAAAGAAAGGTCAAATCTCTTGCAAGAGAGATGGGATATGGACGGACTGGTCTACCAGTTGTAGTAGATTTGACAGTCGGGTCTTGACTAACATCCTTGTGCTAACACCCTTTCATTAGTCTTGAAACTCCACAGATCTGGACAAATAGGAAGCACTCTGGAGAGGATAAAAGGGCTCTTCTCCTTCCTTCAGATAAGACTTGCCACGGGACTGGAGGTCCCGTGAAGCAGAAGATTCTAGCAGAAAAGTGTCAGTATGGGTTCTGAAAATGGCTCAGAGGGTAAAGGTGCTTGCCTTCAAGAGTAAGACCTGAGTTGAATCCTTAGGCCCTACATGGTGAGGAACCCCACTCTGTAATTTGTCCTCTAACTGCCACAAAGTACACTATGGAACGCACACTCTCAAAATTCTCTCTCTCTCTCTCTCTCTCTCTCTCTCTCTCTCTCTCTCTCTTTTATACCCACTCATACACTAAATGTTAAAAATGTAATAAGATACGTTTCAAAAATACTATCAGTAAGAGTGAGGAAGCCCAAGACGTGGTTGTAAAGCTGACTGGGTACTGCATGCAAATTTGGAAATGGAGACAGAGACTAAAGAACAGGAGTGGCTGTGGCTGGTCAGGGTGGAGGGAGTCATTCTTCAACAGATTGCATAAGTGACAGCAGACAGCTGTTCCACTTCTACGGGGAACTTGGAGTGCTGCTTAAATAGTACACAGCACTCTCTCGCTTCTATATTAGGAAAGACTGGATTCCCAGAGCAAACTGGGCCCAGGGGACATGCACTCTCTCCTTTTGAAATGGTAGAAGTCTAAGGCAGTGGAACCTATTACACTCTAGAAGACTGGGAAAAGATTCTCAACCTGATGATTGTGATTCCGGACCCCCTTTGATCTAACCAACTACATTTGAAGAATCTCACTTATTTACGAGAGCTGAGTTTTGGATTCCTTATCTTGGCAGCCAAAATATCCCTTCCAAAGCCCAGCCCAGACCCTCTGCTCCAAATCAGCCGGCAGACAGGATCACATACCCACAGAGACTCACTCCAGGGAGGATTACATCTGCCAGATGCCATGTCTGTTGTGAATTTGTTTAAATACTTGTGTGCAGTTTAGAACAGGGTGAAAACCTGCCGCCGGGGGGGGGGGGGGTTGTAACTGGAGTGATCAGCTCCAGCCGAGCAAGGTAACCCTGGCTGCAGGATTGCAGGCCGCTGAGTCCCGAATGCTGAACCCAGAGCCACAGAAGAACAGTGCAAGCCAAGTTACACAGCATGGTGGTGAAACCCCACCACTGGAATGCCCCTCTCTAGATAAGTGGGAAAGAATGCAGTTAAGAATCTTATCATTCAAAATACCTGTCCCCAGGGACCTGCCTGCCAGGCTGCACACTCTGGCTGTTGACAAGTCTGCATGGACTCCGGCTTGACCTCAGGGTCACACATTCTATCACTTAATCGATCTTCGCCAAACTGACACCAGACCTGGCGGTGCTTATGTCCTTTTCCACAGGTGACCAAGCACTGGAATGAAAAGCAGAGGCAGTCAGGGTTGTTTCTGATCAATGTGCTGGGGCCCTTGGGGGCTGTTCTCTAATGAGAACAGGTGGCCCCTTGCCATACTCAGCCTCTCAGCATAGAGCAAAAACACCCAGCTTTCTTTGCTTCCTTTCATCACTTTCTCTTTCTTCTTTCCCCTTTCTCTCTTTCTTTTTATCCTGGCAGTGCCTCCCAGAGCCCAGGCTGGCCTCCAATTCACTATGTCACTGAGTGGGGACTAGACCTTCCGATCAGCTCGCCTCTAGTGCTCACTCTTGTCCTTGTAGGCGTGCTCACTAACTCTTGTTTTATGTGCTGTGGGGATCCAACGCAGGGCTTTGTGCATTTGAGGCAAGTGCTCTACCCGCTGAGCGACATCCTCAGCCTGTCTCTTTCTGGATTCTTACTCACTTCATTATGACACTTTCATTCATATCTACCATCATGTTTCACCATATTTGCTCCCACTAGCTGTTCTCATTCCTCCAATTTTTCCCCATCTCCTTCTTCTCTTTCTGCCTCAAATCATTCTCTCATATTCCCTTTATATTTGTGTCCAGATTCGAACACAGAAACTCAACAGAGCACTGTCCTCTGAGAAACAATAGTTAGGATTTTCCAGCACACAGGTTCGGTGTGAAGAATTAAAAGCCCGATCAACTTGTACACCTCTATAAACAAGTCACAAGCCTTGGTGACTTAGTATTTCCATCTGAAAAATGGGGATGGTAATAATTCTGATTCTGAGAAACTAAAGTGTCTAACACATCCAGTATACATGTATGGCATTCTCGAGAAAGAAAAGTGGTTAAATATAATCATCACTATTATTTGAGCTCATTTTGGAAAAATTAAAACATGCATAAAGGCCATAAGAGACAAAGCTAAAATAATCAAAAATATTTTCAACTCTTTACTCTTTGGGTGTGAACTGAGTGCTGGGACAATCAAGCTGTGTGTTCAGTGTTTAGTCAAGGCTTACTACAAAAGTTTCCTCTCCTTTTCTTTTTATTTCATTTTAGAAAAGGGTCTCATGTAGCTCAGGCTAATGAAACCTTAAATTCACTACATTACACACAGCCAAGGGTGGTATTGAACTCCTGATCTCCCCAGGGCAGGATTACAGGCATGTGCCACCATTGGCTATTCATTTATAATTACACTTTAACTAGTATTTGCTATCGAAGTAAAATGTGACAGCACCACTTTTTTGTCATAGTTTTTAAAATCAAGGATTTAGTGCTTAACCCACTGCCTACTGGGACAGCACTAGATTTGTTGATCATTTCTTCACAAAGCAGACACAGGTGAAGATGCACACTACTGCTTCACCATTCCAGGAGCAGGAAGGCTATTCTTTTCAAGTCTGACATCAGAAGTAAACTCACATGAGGGAGGCAAGGGCTTGCATACAGGAGCTGTGGTTGTAGCATCTTTGCTCCACCACATTCCTGACTTGGCCAATTAATAAGGGACATCGATCTATTCCTCAACTACGTGCATCCCCTGAAGGAGGTGGAGCGAGGCTCCGTCTTGCTGAGAATCTCACTGGACTGTGATAATGCTGGGCTACATTAATAATGAGGATGGATGCAGCATCCAAATACCAAGAGACAAACGCAAACAGCATTGCCGTGGGCTTCATCAAGCAAGGGACGAGAAGGTATCATTCTGGAACACTCAGCCTGGCCTCTTCCTCTTTCCTGCAAGTGCTCCCACGTGCCCGGATGTGTAAGTCAGGTGGCCCATTCATTCACTGCTAATTCTCTTACTTCAAAGACAAGGAAGATGGAAAGCCTCATTGCTGGACTCATGTCTAAACTATTTGAACCTCACACTTAATTTCCAGCCAACAATTTGCAGCTCAAAGAGAGAAGAGGGGAGGAACCATTACTTCAAAGTCAGCAGCAGAAGTTACTGGGCTGTGAGAGTCAATCAAGCCCCCAGTGACTTTGAAGTCCCTGGTGGACTGAAGGACTCAATCATAATGTAAACGGAGATTTGTTCCCTGCTTCCCCAGCAGTCTATATCCTCTATGGACCCCAAGAGATCCAGAACTGAATCATTTGGTTTGCCCTCCTCACCTCTGACCAGTCCCCAGCTTTCCAATGAGGACAAGAGAACTCATTGCATCTCTGTACGACAACTTTCTCCTGATGTGTGCATTTGTCATCATCCAGGACGTCATTTCGGGTGTTGACACAGATAGCTCTTCTTCTCTGGGTACCACCATCACAGCTTTTAGAACACTATGAGCACAAAAAAATTAACAAAACAGGACATTTCGGAGTTTCTTATAAATTGTGCTTAAAATCATGGCTGTACTGTTTCTTTCAACCCTTAAGAAACAAATGTCCTACCAGAGCTGATTCTAGTTTTTATTTGGGAGATTCTCTTTCAGTGATTAGGATTCTACTGAAGTGAATATAGTCTCACTGGCAAATTGACACAAAAATTGGGATATAAAAATGGTTGGCTGATAAGCTTTACCATGAACAATTTTCGGCATGTTATACTTGAGTCAGACATTGCAATTTAACCTTGGGATTCTTTCTGGTAGAGCTTGACTTGGCCAGGCATTATAAATCAATCACAGTTCTCTTTTCCAGACAGCTTAAATGGGTTTCTTAACACATCCCCAGAAGGAGCCACCATCAACTCACTGGATTTAGTATCCAAGACTCAGAGCAAGAACCAACTTACTTCAGTCCAAGCTGAATAGCGCCATCCACCTGTGTAACATTCTCCGGAGCATTTTTCCTGGTTGCTTGGTTTGGGTTGACTGCTACAAAAACTGTCCTCCACCCTCTCAGACTTCCCATCCAGCTTGCTGTATTTGACACAGTAGATGTCCAAAGTGCGGTATCCCAAACCACACTGGGCACTGCATTCACTCTTGCTGCCAATGTGCCATCTAAACAGAAATAATGGTGGAAAACCGACATTTGTGTTAGACATATGTGTCACATCCAACTAGTGGGAAAGTAGAGTTCTTTCTTTCTTAATTCAAATATGATGAAAGCTCAAAGCCACACAGCCAACTTAAAAATCCAATTTCAAGCCAACATATCCATGTATTTTTCATGGCTGCCAATGTACATGGAAGTCACAGAACCATGGCCAGAAATGCTATCTGTGTGAAGAATCTGCTAGGTACAGTCCGTCTGAAATTCAAGCAGCAGAACGAGAAAAAAAAATGGGACTCAGCAAAGCAAAAAAAGCAATTTTTATATTTTAAAAGGTCAGGCAAGCATTTCACTTGGCTCCTTAGGCCCGCTCTTGTAAAACTCACCTGCAGGGCTCTCCTTTGAGTGTGTCTGTGCTTTTAAGTGCTCAGTGGCTATTTTGGATAATGATGCAGGAATTAATAATATAGACTATAATTGAAAGTTTCACGTGTACTGTACATTTATTATTATTATATCTTGGAATAAAGGCTAAACTTCTTAGGTTTGACCACCAGTCCAGCTTCAGGATCAAGAAGAGACCCTGCCTCAAAGGACTGAAGCAGAGTAATGGACCAGGACAAGTGACCTCTTCCTCTGGCTTCTATGAAAAAGGCACAAACCCTTGCACACGTGTGTATACTCCACACACATACATACACATGACTGGGAATTTCTTGAAGGCAGAAGGCATTGTGTGTGTGTGTGTACCAGTTCTGATGGTCAGAGTACAGCTTGTGAGAGTCAGTTCTTGCCTTCTATCATGAGGGTTCCAGGGATCAAACACAGGTCATGAAGCTTGGGGAACTGGCCTTTACCCCCTAAACTATCTTATTAGCCTTACATTATTTTCTGAGAGAGCTCTCTCACTCAGACCTGGGACTCTCAGATTTTGCAGGCTGTTGGCCAAGAAACCCAGGGCTCCTCTGTCTCCCCAGCTTTGAGGTTACAAGGCCACAGCATTGCACTGTGTCCCTGGACTTGCAGAAGCCCTTTACAACCCTCATTTTACACTGTTAAGTCCCTAAGAATTGGCTGCCTTTGTGTCCCTGATATCCATAACAAAGTCTTCTGACATACTCAGGTACTCAATGTAGACTAATGCCCACTCTTATTATAATGCAACAGAACAGAGCTTGCAGTGCTTGAATTTAAAACATGAATTAAAAAAAATGTTTGATTTCAATTTTCTGAGTCAGCGATCTTGAAATGTATTTGGAAATCTCGAAAAAGGTAATTTCTTTTTAATCTCCAGGCGATTTTATTCTCTACTGTTAATTCTCTACATCTCAGCCCTTAAGTGGTGTGCCACTTTTCAGCGTCCTAGCAGTTCACACCTGTCTAGGGGAGGAGTTGGGGGGAAAGGGGATTACAATTCAACACACTTATCAAGGAATCTCTCAGTAATGTCCAAAAGTAGGTCAGAGTTGACCATTGGCAAATAAAGTGGGCTGTGATTTTCCATTACACTGAAATAGCGTCAGGGAGATTTTGTTCTAACCACGGTAAACGAGGGCTTATAAACTCGCCCTTTATCTCATCCTGTCACAGGCCAGTTGGGGCAAACTGTCACTTCCTACAGGAAGTGAGGCAAAAAGAATCGTGAACTCATTCAACAGAGGCATCTGGAACTTTCATCTGCTCTTTGATTTTTGGCTACCTTCTCATGGCCTCCATCACCACTTCCCCATGGGAAGGCTATTTACCATCTGGCAAAAGGAGGGAGGAGTCCTGACAAGAAAGTACTCCTGCAGTTCAGGCTGCCAAAGTCACTTCCCTGATAACCCATAATCCCCAGGGTCCAAGCAGAGATCCCGGAAGAATCTGTGAGAAGCTCATGGCACTACCTTAAAAAAGAAACAAAACTCTAAATGGTATCTAGTTTTCTTTATATTCTTTCTGGACAGTGATCTGTTCTTCAGCACAATGTACTCACAGTTCATTTTATGGGAAATAAAAATACTATTATCAGTGCTTAGCTATTATATTCCAGGAAAGTATGTTCTCATCAGGCATGGTAGCGCATACGTGTATCTCAGTACTCCGGAGGTGGGAGCTAGAGAACTGTGCAGACTTAAAGCCAACTTGAGCTACACAGCAGAGGGCTCCTGCCTCAGAAATCTGAGGACTGGGGATATTCTTCAATGGTTGAGCCCTTGCCAAGTGCTGTGTTCAACCATCAACACTGAAAAAGTAAAAAAACAAACAAACAAAAACCCTAGTTCCAGTATGTTAATAAATGAAAATCAAGAAAGATGTGTTATGTCCGTGTAGGAATAGATATGGAGACAAAATGGGTTTGAGCACCACCAGATTATATGGGTTTCTACACTGTAAGTGTTTGGAGCTTCACAATGTTGGTGAGCACAAACCTCTGAGCAGACTTCTGAGGAGGGCTTCTCAAACACGGAGGCTGGCTAAGGGTTGCTTCACCTGTAGCTATTCCCCCTCCATTCTCTCAGGTGTGCATACAGATAATTGGCCACACTTTGGCATAAGTTTTGATTAGACAGATTGTCAGATGGGCAAAAGGGACAGAGCATCTTCCTTAGGCTTAGTATATTTTAGCAGGCACCTTTAATTTTTCCAGCAATCAGTAGAAGTCAGTAAGAGATGAGCACTGGGTGAAAGCCAGTCTTTTACTGACTTTTAGGCCTGGGTGTAGGCTTGCCTAGTTTAGTGGCTCAAAAGCTAATCCTGAACTCTTTCTGCCATTCACTCCTGACTTCCTCCTCACTCTGATCTGCCATTCTGATCTGAAGGGATAAAACTCCTTTGCCTTCTTATCTGTAATCAGAACTGCTTTTGTCATCCAGCCCTGTGCTTCCGGCTGTTGTCCTCACTTGGCCTTTGCAGAGATTTTTTTTTTAAATGTTTTTAAAAGTAGACTCTAAGTGGAGAATTTAAAAGAACACATTGACCTAGTTATTGATCAGAATAAAAATTTTCAGGCTGTAGCTTTATCTGGTATGATGAAAAGAATATAAACAAAAATCAGAGTATGTCTGCTATTTAATCAGCAGATGTTGGAAATGAATGGAATCTCTCACACTTATTATCAGAGAGCCCAAGTTAATCACTTCATCTCATCAAGCTGAAGCCTCCTGCAAGATGTGGGGGGAACAGTATCACCCCATAGGGGGAGTAAGTGGGACAAGGTGGGCATTTAACACCTATGGAAGATACACAATAAATTAGCTGTTGTTATGATGACTATTGCTATCCTTGGTGTTTTATTCTCAAAGAAACCTCTATTTTTGCCCCCTACCCTTAATTTTCTGCAGTGCTGAAGATCAGACCCAGGGCCTTGCCCATGCTGCTTCCTGGGTCTTTGGTTTTGTAAGACAGGGTCTCACTGTGTAGCCGAGGCTGGCCTCAAGCTCTCAATCTTCCTGCCTCTGCTTCCCTAGGGCTGGGATCACAACCATGATCTGAGCTTCAGCTAACTTTCAAACATCTGCCAATGAGGCAGCAGCCCCCTTGTGATAGTCTGTGCAATCTGACATAACACCTTTCCCAGGTGAGCCTGCCTTGTCCTGCGTAGGCTTTTAAGATTTGGGTGTTTCTAGCTTCCCCTGCAAGAGAAACCAGCACCATGGCACCCCAAGTTGGGGATCACATTGAGGTTGCTCAAAAAGAAAAGTACTTGGCTCTTGAAGTAACAGTGCAAACATTAACTATGTTTTGAAAAGGACACTTGCTGGGTAAACTTGGACTAGGATTATTATTTGTTTGTTTTACTGTCACATTCTATTTCTTGAAATGCTTTGCACAGACTTGTTTTCTTTGCCATCATAAAAGTCAGTGGCATAGTGTTCTAGGCAGCAGCCCTGAAGTATCTTCATGTGTCATTCAGGATGTGCCAAGTTCCAGTCTGAGTCAGGAAGTAGAGGAAAAACGCATACATGAAGTCCCAGTGCAGAAGAATGAATGGGACAGGACAGACACTGGTAGAGATGTGGGATCACAGAATGGGACACAGGAGTATCACTCTATAGAATTAACAAAGTCAGATAGAAAACAGCTTTCTCCTAGAGTTAAAGCACACATTTAAACCTCTGCTGGTATGCTAGCCAGTGTGGTCTGAAGCAATTTGCATAGCAGCACTCAGATTTAATGTTTTTACACATAAAATAATGAAAAAATCTATTCTATAGTCGTGGTGGTTTGGATAAGAATGCCCCCCCCCATTGGCTTATGTATTTGAATGTCATCAGGGAGCAGCACTATTTGAGAAGGGTTAGGAGGTGTGACCTTGTTGGAGGAAGTGTGTCTCTGGTGTTCAAAAACCCATGCCAGGTCCCTCACCTAAGGAACAGGATGTAACTCAGCTATTTCGCCAGCACCATCCTGCTGGCCACCATGCTCCCTGCTATGATGACAATGTACGAAGCCCCTGAAACTATACGAAAGTTCCCAATTAAATGATTTCTCTTATAAGAGTTTCCTGGGGGAGTTAGAGGTGAGAAGGGAGGGAAAACTGTTGTGGGGATGTAAAAGAAATGAATACATTTAATTTAAAAAAAGAATAATGAAAGAATAAAGAAAAAAATGACCTTGGTCATGGTGTCTCTTCTTAAATGTGGCACATTGACTAAGACAGTAACAGTAACTGAAAAATTAATAGACTACTAATTGTATTACAGGATAATAAGAACCATCCTATTCATGTGGGGGTATTATATATAGCTGCTAAAAATAGTTCTTAGCTTAGCAAGGCCCTATTTTAAAATGTAAAGAGAAGGCTGGGGTTGTCTCAGCGGCAGAACACTTGCCTAGCATGTGCAGTTCCCTAGGTTTAGTCTCCAGTACTGTGAAAACAACAACAACAAACAACACAACAGCCAAAAGAAAATTCAGACCTTAGTTAGAAAGGGCTCCCTCTACCATAATTGCTTGCAGAACAGCAGGAGATGTAGTCATGGTTGGACTCAAGGCAATCTGAAAATGCAGTCTTCCTCAGTTTTCTAACCTTGCATCTCAAGAAAGTTGTGCACAAATCCAGTGACTGTGAAGCCTAACTGTTACTTGCATTTTCCACACCTCAAAGGACTCCTTAATTCTATCTTAACTAATTTAACTCAAATGATTGATGCAAATAGGTTTATACGGACAATGTCTAAAACAAAATATTGCTTAACGTTTACATGAATACCTACTTTTTAATGTCTTGCTTTTACAATGGCTTTTGTCCATACCTTTTGACAAGCCATTTAGCAACCCAGTCAGTGACAATTGCTTCAGAAAGTGCGGTAGGGTGGAAAGACCCTGATTTGAAGCCAGAGCCTCAGGTCAGGATTGGGAGAGCTATGACACACATGTCACCATTGACCTCTGACTCCTAGGACAGAACACTGATAATTATTTGATTATGGCACACAAGAGTGCACCAGGTAGCTAATATTATGAAGACTGGACATGGAGTGGTGGAAACCTCCAAAATGCTTATGTGTGTACTCTGCTACTTATGAATGAAGAGAGCTTATCACATTCCCACACTATTCTATGCTAATGAATGGAGAGATCTTATCACACTCTGTACAACTCTATGCTAATGAATGGAGAGACCTTATCACATTCCCTTATAATTCTATGCTAATAATCTCTCTCCTGTAAATGGGCAAAGTAGTCACTGACCTGGCATACAGATTATACAGTACTGCCTTCCAGCTGTTGGATACTTACATATGACACAGTCAACCTCTCAGGCAATAGGAACACTTTAGAATTCTCTACCCTCCCAATACTTCGTCCGTTAGATGCCACACCTTTCTTAAACACAGAATTGTGTGAATACCTAGACAGTTGTATTTAGATTTTCTCCTCATTCCTCCATGCCTTTACCTTAATGCATAGCATCTGTGCGTGCGTGCGTGCGTGCGTGTGTGTGTGTGTGTGTGTGTGTGTGTGTGTGTGTGTTTATGAGTTGTGTATGTTTATGGTGTATGTAGACTGAAACTTTTGTGTAGATGAGAATTCTGCATGGTGTCCACTCTGGATGGAAAGGGAACACTACGTGGACTCATACATAGGATATGACTCAGTGGTAAGTCCAATACCTCATCAGTGAGTTGTGAAGATCAAAGGAGAATGTTTTCTGACAAGTGCTATGCTCTATTAACTATTTTTAATCCTTAGGAGAACAACAACAACAAAAAATCCAGCTATAAATCTCGGCTAAGTAGTTTCAGAAGTGGCTGGAACTTGTGTGAAGAAAGTACTGGAAAGCCAGAAAAAGGTCAGCAACTCTTGTCTCTAACTCATTCCCCACAGAAACTCCCCTGGAGCCCGCTAGACTCTGGAAGAAAGACACAAGAAAAACAGAGACCACACACCTCAAGTCGCAGTCTGTGCCACACGCTTCAGTGACAGGTCCTGGCTGGGGCAGCCGGTCACATCTTTGATCAGAAACAGTGAGCTGATCAGACTCCCTGGTACAAACAAGCTTTCGTCTCCGCTCCCCTAAGCAAAGAGTAGGAACATTAGGCTGAGGAAATAACCTACTCTAAAAGAGATCAAGGACTTGCCTAAGTTTTCTATAAAAAGCTAGATAGTATTTTCAGTTTTGTTGGCCATATGATCTCTGCCATACTTCTCAATTCTGCCAGGACAGAACAAAAACCAGATGCCCATAGACAGTATACCAACAAGTTGGTGTATCTGTGTTCTAATAAAACTTTATTAATAAAAAGAGAGTGGTTGCTGTATTTGATACTGTTGCTGTAGTTTGCAGACCCTAATTTGACAAAAGGAAACAAAAGTAATATAAATTATGGCCAGTAAAGCCACATGATGAGAAATGAAAGTGGCAGTATTGATTTTGTATGGCTTCACATATGTATTCAAACTTCACAAGAGAAAATATAGTATTATCTGACATGACCTGGATCTTATAAAGTTCAATTTGACAACCAAAATAACCAGGACGGTCCAAGTAAATGATATGAGAAGATGTTTGCAGGCAGAAAGATTTGCAGATTGTATGTACATAGCTGTTCTTTAAAAAAAAAAAAAAAGATAAGTAAGTAAATACCCCCCTCCCCACCACCACCAATATCCTCAAATCCACAAAAGCAGAAACTCTTGAGCAGATACCTTGGCAGGGCTTGCTGCAGGCTTGCCACGGCCCATGACTGTTCCAGTAGAATTGTTGAGGTTTGTCCTCAATTGGAATATTGAATGAGTACCGCACATCAGGGTTATACAACTTTCCCACTGACAACACCTGCAACGTGTGAAGAAATTGGAGAGAAGTCTGTGGACCCGCAGTGCTTAAGAGGAGAAGAGAGCCACCGGCCAGCAGCCGAGATTTTACCTGAAGGAGAAGTTCTTCCTCGATGCGGTCTGTGGAGTTAAGTCTTTCCACAACATTGTCGGACCCGCTGTATTCAATCACAGCACTCCCCACACGGACCTCCCTTTTGGACATTGAGACAACAAAGTCTCCATTTAGCAGGAATTCACCTTTACTGTTAGATAAAGCTGTAGATGAGAAAAGAAAATTAGGTGAGGTGCTGCCACTAACCAGCTGTGCTGGAAACCAAAAAGCAAAGAATGTTGGATGGCAGGGACTGGCAGAAGACTGGGGGCTTCTCAGCCAGACCACCAGTTCACAGTCTTGGTTTGCTGTGTGCTAGCTAAGTGACCATGGATGACAAATCCTTCTTGGTCTCAGTTTCCTTGTCAATAAATGGAGATTAAAAAAAACACTCACCCATTTTGGTGCCTATGTAAACTAAGAGAAATGTAAATGTCCTCATCCATCTTAAGTTACATTATACAGTATAAATAGTTGCAGGATTATAGATGGAGGCTGAAGTCTTAAGATCTGATATACACATATGCTACCAGGAGTAGAGACAGCAGCCCCAGAAGGAATGAATACCTTACTTTTTAGAGGGTCGGAAGAAGCTACTGGGAAAGTTAGAAGTTCCAGAAAATTTTGTTTAAAATGAAGACTCCTTTTGTAGCCCGAGTTGGGGTAAACTCACTGTTTATTGCTCTGGCCTCAAATGTGCAGCCTTCCTCCAGCCTCTGCCTCCTGAGTGCTAGGACTCAAAGCCGAAGCCACCACCCTTGGTATGACCAGAAACTCTCTAAAATGACTGCATCCTAAGAGCTCATTACTTTTCTACTACTGGACAATTTTTGTGAAAATAACCCGTGGATTGATCATTTTTCTTTCCATTGCAACAGCAGTGGCATGATTGAAATTAAAACACAATTTGGTTAGATAGAAGAAATATATTTTCATATTAATTTTTTAAAGACAAAAATTTCTGTGAGGGGTAGCAAGATGGCTCAGCAGGTAAAGAGCCCGATGACCTAGGTTCAACCCCCAGGACCCACACACGTGGAGAGAACCTGTTTCCTCAAGTTGTCTTCTGATCTCCATACACACATAGAGGTACATGCATATCACTTCAATTTAAATAAATAAACCACTCAAAATCATATATTTTAAAAATCCCAACCACACCGTTTCTCTTTAACACATATCACACAACTTTGGCCTCATTTGAAGCCTGTCTTCTAGACCTGCCTTCACGTCCAGCTACTCCACTAATCAACTGGGAGCTCATTCTGCACTACTCATCACACCTCCATGAAGCTGGTCTGTCACACACGTTACACATTTGTGCATGGGACTGTATGAATGAGAAAAGAATGATTTACAAATCACCAATTTACCAAGGTCAGACAGCTTCTACTCAAGGGAATCTGTCTCTACAACTTGTGAGGCACTAACATTGTGCAAGAAGCCAGTCCGCAAACATTGGTCAAGTGGACAAACTCACTCATTCATTCTTTCTCTCATTTACAAATAGAATGGAGACATGCATGGGCAATAGCTTTTTAGCAACGTGGCGTGATTGCTGAAACCATTTCACAGCTCACCCCCATGAATACCAAGATCCCCAACCTTTAGTAGCTAGTGAAAGATGATGAGGAAAAGAATGAAAGAGTGATTGAAGCTGTCACCTCTGGAAGGAGAACAGAACACTTCCACCAGCATGATTGTTCTCTAGCTGGTGTGAACCTCAGACCCTCACCCCCTCACCCTGGTGTGAACTGTGCCTCACCCTTAGCTCCTGGAGGGGATGAGCTGCCAGCCACTTGAGATGCAGGGTTTTTAATGGGTGACAGAGAATAAATGAGGTTGTTTCCTTGGCACCTCAGGCTGTTTCCAAAGCAAGTCACTTACACACAATAGCATGATATGCTGTCAACACCACCACCCAGTTCTTTCAAGTTAAGTCACACTCTAGCTACTCCAAAAGGGGGAAATAAAATGCCACATGCCAGAGTTATAAATTGAGCTGTAAGCTGGTTTTGTTTGAAAAGAACATGGTCTCTTCTGTGTTAATCCCCAGTCTTTCCCCATGGCTTTAGGTTACCTCTCATGCCTCTGCAGAACTGGGGGCAAGTCACTCTTCACTGCATGTTCCTTATCCCAGTTGTGAGTGCACAGTGAGACACAACCCTGAATGATGTAAAGCCCCTCTCATGATTTGTTCCTACAAATGGTTTGCCGACGGATTTCTGTAAAGGTATCAGTGAAACGAAACTCTGGCTTTCTCTTGCACTGCATGGATGTGGGATTTCCCACTGCCAGAGTTAATTCAGGGCTAAGCATCCCAGAGGCAAGAAAGTCTCACAGAAATGGTGACACTTTCTCCTGAAGAGATAGGAACAGCAGAACAACATGGTTTTAAGCCAACGGGAGGGATCTCAGGGGAAGGTGACCTTTGACTGGCAGGCTTTCTGCTTCAGTACCTCGTGAAACAAATCGTTTTCCAAATCCCAGACACTCCAGCTCTACTTCCTGCTAGTGAGATTAGGGAAGCTAATTTCCTGGGTTGTTGTCCATCCGGTCACACCCATTAGAATGAGGTTGCTAGAGAGGTTCCACTAGAAAAGTCTTCCTCTTCAAAACACACAGGAAGAGTGTGAGACTTGACCAATCTGTACATAGCTACCAGGGCTAAGGATGAAGGTTGTTTAGCAACAGAATGGTAATGACAGAACTTAACAAGACTCAGAGCAATGGGCTGTAAAGTATCTGAAGTGCTCTGCTAATAGCACCTTGCTTCAAGCCAAGAATAAGTGTGCACACACCCTATACTGGGTGACATCGGATCCTCCCTAACCCCATAAGGAACCATTATGAGGCTCCAGCTCTGAGGTCTGTTTTCATACTCCATGGGCTGTGACCTGCAATCATTGCTTGCATGTTCCTCATTCCCCTTCAGAGAGCTGCTTAGTGACTTGCCCATCGCTGGACACATCTTCTTTAGTTTTATTTTCATTCTTTAACAAAGGCATTGAGAAAAGTCCAGTAAAGAAGAAAAGATGGCTAGGAGACTGTACCTGAGTTCAGATGCCTGACATACAGTGATTGAACTGAACATAAGCGAGGCCAGCGATTATTTTTTCCCCCAAGGGAAATAGAAGAGAACCCTTCCCTTTCCTTTGTAACAGAAGAAGAGAATGATTCAACATGGCCTACGGGCTCTCAAGAAACTAATTTATAAAGGCCCTTCATGCCATGCTGCTTAACTTAGTTAGGATGAGCTCAGAACATACAGACTACTGCATGCTCAAATTTATAGCTAAGTATATGGGGAAAGATGCCTGACATACTTTGAGCAGTCATAGAATGAGAAACGTGGGATTCCCCACAAGAGTGACTTGAAGGTGGTTTCCAGAAGCTTGTTAATCATCTTATTTCATTTTGTGCGTGCTTGTGTTCATGAGTATGTGTGTGTTTTGATTGATGTACCTAGGCCCAGTAAATGCTCAATTATAAACACATGGTTCATAACTGAGCTACAACCCAGTCCTGTTCATTTTCTTGTAAAGCTACCACTCAATTTAATACTTGGCGTTAGAAAGCAGATGCAGCTGTTTAGTAATTAATTACAAGTTAGGCTTTCTAGCCTTTTGAAGAAGTTGAGCCTTTATCTCCAAGAGAATTCCGTTTTCCACGAGGAACTAGCAATGGCTGTTCAGCAATCCAGCAAATGTTTACTCAGGCTTCTCATGTGCACATTGTATCAGGAATGACAAATGCAGGCAACAGCCCTGACCTTAAACTACTGGGATTGTGGATGAATAAGTAACAAGTAACAAGGTGGCAACTGCCTCCTTCCCATTGCTAGGGCCAAACCTGAGACTTTTTAACTTGACTCTAAGAAAGCTTTGACCTTGTTTTCTCCATCTTCTTCCCTCCCTCCCTCTCTCCTTCCCTTCCTTCCTTCCTTCCTTCCTTCCTTCCTTCCTTCCTTCCTTTGTTTTTCTTTCTTTTTTCCTTCCTTTCTTTCCCTTCCTTCCCTCCCTTTCTCTCTCTTCCTTCTTTCCTTTCTTCCTTTTCTCTCTTTCTTCCTTTCTTCCCTCCCTTCTGTCTACATCTCTTTCTTTTCCTTCCTTCCTTCTTTCCTTCCTTCCTTCTCCCTCTCCTTTCTTCTTCTTTTTTTCCTGAATTGGTATCATGCAGCCCAGGCTAGCCTTAAACTATGTAGTTGAAATGACCTTGAACTTCCAATCCTCCTGACTGTACCTCCTGAGTCCTGGGATTACAGGTGCCTGCCACTATGTCCTGTTCATAGTGTGCAAAGGACTGAATCCAAGGCTCACAGTCCCTGGTCCTTTCTCTCTCCTATGCCACACTCAGTCCACCAACAAATCAAGATAGCTTCAAACTGAAAAGAGAGACAGACCCTTGCCACTCATCATCACCTTCATTTTCCTCACTGAAGGTAAGCTATCAGCATTCCTCTTTATAGAAACTTTCTCTTTATTCTTCATTTTCCCTTTTTAATTTTTGAGACAAAGCCTCCCTATGTAGCCCAGAGTGACCTCAAATTCACCGTCATCTTTCCTCAGTCTCCCCTCTGCTGGTGTTAAGGGTTGGTACCACCACACCAAACTTCTCTTGGATTCTTGATAGAACTTCCTAACCAGTATTGCTGTTCTACCAAATGACTCAACATAACAGTCCAAAAGTGTTGTTTTGAGCACATGGTTCAACAGGGTCTCATCCTAACACCATTTAGCACTAAGATTCTCCACTTTCACTCAACAACAGGCACAGGAAACTCCTTCTGCTCTTTGTGGAATCCTACTTCAAAGACTTTTGAAAAGAGGGTTTGGGAAGTGATTTAACGAGTCCGAGCACTGAGCACAACCATTAAGGACCTCAATACAAACCCCCAGCCCTCAAGTAAGAAGATAGGGATGGGGCATCTATACAGGTTTCTAAACCCAGGGCAACATGGTAGGCAGACACAGGTGGATCATTAAGGTTGCTTGCTGGCCCTCACCCTAGCCAATGGTTCAGTGAGAGCCCTGGTAAGAGCAACAAGAATGATAGAGCAGGGTAGGTGGTATGATCTTCCGTGTGTGTGTGCACACATGTACTCCACCACCGCCTCCACATACACAAAGACTGTACACAGAATCCCTCTTCCTAGAAAACTTTCTTTAGTGGTCTGTCCCTATAAAGGTTTCAACTCCACCTTATCCTTGGAATCCACTCCCTGTGTGCTGCTTGGGTTTCTAATACCACTTAGCACCTTCTTCCAGCACAGACCATGTTGATTAAGTTACTGTTTATTGTCATTCTTGACCCATGAAAAGAAGACTTCAAGAAGATAGAGTTTTGTAAATTTTAGGCTGTTTAGTTTATGGTGTTGAAAGTCATGCTGACATGTAATAAGCATGTGAATGCAGGAAGAAATAGTGACAGCATACAAGGCTTCTGCAGAGTCACATGTAAGTTAGCATGACTAGTGTGCCTGGCTATGAATACATGAGTTCATGCAGACATTTCAAAACACAGATGTAGGCTCTCATTTGATTCAACAGATATTCATTAGCCAGCACAGCATGTCCGAATGCTTGGATTAGAGCTCTATAGGTTACATTCAGATGGATCAATAGAATTCCTGCCAGCACATTAGAATGAAACAGTAAATCAATTTCTTTTTTTAAACAGTGACTACTCAGCAAGACGGCTTTTATTTCTCCTAGAGCCAAGTACCAGTTATGGCCATGCTTTGAGGTCGGAGGAGCCTAGTTGTACAAGGGGACCTGCCAAATCCCTTTCAGTCATCTTTCTTTCACAGAGCAATGGGCAAATTTCATAATCACTTAAGGTAATTTGAAGAACAATGAATTGAAGTTGGTCTGGTTTGGAAGGCTGGTAAAAATCAACTGAGGTCTTTAGTGAGATGTGGCTTAAAAATGAGGAATCTATATGAACTACTTATGTGGGTAAGTATAAGAAAAGATAGAAGATAATTGTGTGGGTAGATATAAAGAATATACAGGAATTC
This sequence comes from Cricetulus griseus, assembly GCF_003668045.3. NCBI lineage: Eukaryota > Metazoa > Chordata > Mammalia > Rodentia > Cricetidae > Cricetulus > Cricetulus griseus. The sequence goes on along the minus strand of NC_048601.1, from coordinate 50,924,267 downwards.
ATTTTAAAGGAGAAAATTGAAGAGTCTGTACTATAGCAGAGTAGGCTGATTTTTGTAACAATGGCTTAAAAAATGCTTGCCATTATAGCCTCTTTTGGAAGAAATGGAGATATATACCAGGCATAATAAAATGTCGAATAGGCCTGTGAAAAGTCTGCTCCTGGTTAGAGCTGATAACATAAAAATTAAGTCAAATAATGCTTCTAAGAAAACATTTGCAAGTCGGTTCCCCAGGAGAAAGACATTTTTTAAGTGTTCCAGGAGATCCACGACTCAGCTAAATTCAGCAAGTATAAGGTCTGGAGCAAATCGCTTGCTATTGAATACTGCAACAATGTAACCCTTGAGTCAATATTCTGAGGTGATATTCAGGAGAAGAAATAAGATAATGAATTTCAAGATCATCTTCTTTGATAGAAGGAAGCTTGTCACATACAACAGAGGAAGGAAGTGGTGAGTACCTGCTGCTTTGGAAAGAGACCCAGGACTCAGAATTCATGTCCATGTCAGGGACACGGTTCTTACCTAAGTAGTTGTCATCCTCGGATTTCCCTGAGAAGCTGTGCTGCCGCACATCAAGGCTGGTAGTCCCAGCTGGAATTCGGACAACCGTATTGTAACCTGCAGAGAGTTTAGCACAAGATCAGTATTCTGCTGAGCATTTCACATTCTCCAAGGACAGAATAAAAGGCAGGCAACAAGGAAAGACAATTACCACTACGAGATGCTGTGTAGTTGGATCAAGAATATACCATAGCAATGCTGATTTTACCCCTCACATTGATACCTTCCTGTATTATATGAAGTTAACAATTTATTTTTAAACCCTTCCTTCCCCCTGGTTCCTAGGAACAGATTCTTACCATAATGGACTGTGTTAAATGTCCCTGCCACTGTTTTGCATGAAGAATTATCGCCACCACAAATCCCACATTTATCTCTCCGGGCTTTTGAGTTTAAAATATGATCACATCCAGCTTGCTTTTTAAAAGAAAACAATTGAAATAAGTGGTAAGTATTATAGAGATAATAAAATGGCAAGTCATGCATTCCTTTTGGTGATAGGAATCCAAAAAATGACAAGAAAGCCATGCCCTTTAAAACCCACAAAGGTTGAAAACTCAAATTGTCTACAGTTTGCCATTTAGGATGTGGTCATTAGACCCACAGTAACCTAGCAACTTTGATGCTCTTTGGCATGTTGGCCCTCTAGAGACAACCATCCTACTGAATTAGAACTGGCATTTTAACCAATGGCCCAGGTGCTTCAGGCACAGATTAAAGTTTGAGGTGTAATGGTCTATGAATAAATAGAGTAAATGAAAAAAAAAAAACTGCCTAGCAATGAAAACTAGAGGAGACTGGTGATGCTGGCACCACACCAGAGGGCTCCTGAGCATCTTAAGAGACAAACGGCTCATCACTCCAAGCTACTGCTGATATTTAGAATCACAAGTCCAGTTGCTGAAATGTTCCAAATATCAGGAGAAATTGGGAGTTTGTTTTTTCTGTGCAACCCCCTCGGCAACTTGTTTACCCAGCAAAGCAATAAAGAGGGAGGACCCTGGCAAATCCAGGGAGGACCCTGGCAACAGCCAAGCCTGCAGGAGAAGAGAGGCCTCATTCTTATCTCTTTGGCTCTTTAGTGTGCGCAATGCATTGCAGTTGAGTGGAATGACAAGAGAACCCATATTTTCAGCACAAGCTGAGGGGTGGGCAAACCTCTTAGGTACTCTTTCTTTGTAAATATTTATTTAATTTTGTGTATGTAAATGTACTGGCTGTGTATGTATGTGAACCACATGCATGTCTAAGGTCTTCACAGGTTAGGAGAAGGCATCAGATCCTCTTAGAACTGAATCTAGGGATGGTTGTCAAATGCCTTGTAGGTGCTAGGAACCCAACCCAAGTCCTCTATAAGAGTAGCTAGTGTTCTTTAACCATGGAATGATCTCTCTTAATAAATCCTGAAATACTAGTAACTCTAGTCAGTCCTTGGGCCACATATAGTAACCACATTCATCAGTTCAGAGCTTGGCCAAGCTAGCAGTGATTTCTAACTAGTGAAAACAAAAGCCAGGCAATGGTGGTGCATGCCTTTAATCTCAGCACTCGGGAGGCAGAGGCAGGGCCAGTCCGGTCTACAGAGTGAGTTACAGAACAAGCTCCAAAGCTACCCAGAGAAACCCTGTCTTCAGAAAGAGAGGGGTGGGGGATGGAGAGAACAACAAAATAATATTAAGGTCTTGAGAAGTTATTGTCAGATTCTTTGCACACTGTCAGGAGTGTCTCAGCTTACTTTCTAACACTAATGGACAAGCGTGCTATAGGTGAGGCAATTGTAGTTAAAATGACATAGATATCTAAGGGAGGCTGGCTTTTCATCCAGCTTTTCTGTTAGGAAGCTCTTGGGGTTTGACCTTAAGTACTCCGTTACAGTAAAAGTGTGTGTGTGTGTGTGTGTGTGTGTGTGTGTGTGTGTGTGTGTGTGTGTGTGTGTGTGTGTGCATGTGTGTGTGAACTGGTATAATAAATATTCAAGGAGAACTTTTGCATAGAGACAGAAAACACCAGGAAAAATCTAGAATAGTAGTTCCCAAACTTTGGTATAACATTCATCAGAATCATATGATGAAGATAGATTCTAATAATGCCCAGTAAGCACACTTTGAGAAACACTGCCTAGGAGTCAGTGCACAGACAGAAGTAGCTGTCACTCTATTAAGGGAGCCACAAATCATTAGGTAACAGGACAGTTCAATGAAGAAAATGTCACGTGGACTTACCCGGCAAAGGCCTTGGACACAGATATCATTTGTGTCCTGGCCGCAAGGGGTTCCATCAATCACTCTGTCTCGGAGCTGGTAATAGGCTGTGCTCCCCGCCACTCTGCAGAACAACTTACACCGGTCCTTCATCAAAACTAGGGAGGAAGATCATGATGCTATGTGACTTCCATGCCTGGACTGAGTTCCAGCCTGGCAGCCACACGCTCTAGTCCCACTGCACTTACTTCCACTGTACTTAGGGACCCAGCGCACGCTGGGCAGCAGACCATTGATGTTAAAGTGCTTGCCATCAAAGTGAGCGCACTGCTCTTCACGGAAATCTCGCTTCTGCTTTAGACAGGGCTCAGTGTTGCAGGATTTGAACTTCATCCTTCTCCCTACGCAGTACTTCCCGCCATTTTTGGGCCTAAAAATAATGGAGACAATAGATACAATGCATTGAAACCGACTTTTCTACTCATCCTTTGATTATGACTGGCTGAGTCTTAAGAAAGCAAGTTTGAGATAACACATGACAAAGGTAGAAGGACAAGGCTCCAGACTCCAGGTTTGCATTCTGCCTCCCATCCACATCGCTGGGTCTGGCTTTGCTAGTTCTGCCTTTGATTCCATTAAACCTCAACTTAAGTAAAGAAGTTAAACTTTGCCTCAGCATTTACAACTATGAAATGGGACGTGCCTGTATTATGTCTCGATTTTGTTGTTATTTTTTCTTTGATACTAGTTCATGTATACCAGGCTGCCCTAAAACTACCTTGAACTCCTTATCCTTGTGCCTCCAGCTCCAGAATGCTGGGGTTATAGGCATGCATCACCATACCAAGTTTTTAAAACCTGCTTTGAGGGAAATATGTCAAGTACCAAACAGAAAGCCTGAACATATAAAGCTGGTCTCTGTCCCCTTTTCCTAAATGATTGCGGTCCTTTAACTTTACTATTTTTGTAAGAAAAGTTGGTACTGCTACTAGATTATCTCCCGTCTGTCCTCTATACCTTGACCTCCTCAAAGGAGACAACGGAAACACACTCCCTTCTCATTTTGTCCTCTCCCATTTTCTTTCCAACAACTAGTCTTTTGATTTAGTTTATAAAATAAACCCCACACATGGCGTATGTCCACACTTTGATCTACGTTGTAGGAGGAGAAAGCACACTAGTTTCCTTATGCTATTGCTCAAGTAGGGTACACTCTGGAGAAGCACCATGGTGCAAATTCATTCTCAGTGTGAAACTCTGCACATGTCTTTTCCAGATGTTACCCAGAGTATAAATTACACAACACATCCCCTAGCTATCAGCAGCTGGCCAAAATTCATCACAGAGGTAGGGAAGGACTCAGAACTCAGCCACGAACACTCAAACAGCTCAGAATACACAACTATCTCAGAACACCATGGAGCTCCAAGAGAAAGTTAAGAATTTTTCTTTCAGTGATTTTTTTCAGAGTAGTCCCAAGTATAAGAAATGGATTTTGTTTTGTTTTTCAAACAGAGATTTTAGGTGTTGGGAAATATATCAACCATGACCATAATGGAGTCAGGATGGGGGGTGGGCGGTTGAAGGTGGTACATTGGTTCTGGCTTCCAGTCTTGCTCTCCTTACTGTGCCCTGAGCCCCAGTTTTCCCCTTCTTTAAAATGAGAGCATATAGCTAGGTACAGTGACACATGTCTTTAATGCCAGCACTCTGCATATCAAACTTAGTCTGTGGCTTTGTTTCTTTTCGTAAAGGCAGATTATAATTTCCTTCTTAACTCTGCATATGGCTTTAATGAATGTAAATGTGCCCTTTTGAACTACACATCTCCTAGACAACGTGGTTTCTATCTCATTTGTGTGTACCGTATCATATGGAAATATATAGCCATAAACCTTTCAGAATGGAAAAATTAATCTCATAATTAAAAAATTTGTTTGGATATGACTATTTTTTCCATGTAGACAAATATTGAAACTATTAGAAATTCAACTTTGGAAATACTACTAGCTGCATCTCCCAACTAAAAAGATTTTTTAAAGGATACTTGGTGCCAAATGGGAATAGAAAGGACTTTAGGAAGTTGGGAGATTATTTATCACTCTGTACAGCCAGCTTAGGTCACTCCTTCAAGTACACATTACACATGCCAGCTGATTAAATTTGGACATAAACACCAAGATTACAAAGGAGGTTTTACAAACACCATCACAGGTGCACTGTAGTCTTAAAGACAGCTGAGTTTTTGTCTGCAAATTGGCTGGAACAGATATATCAGCTCCTTTGTTTATTTGCATGAATTAGTGCAATCAGATTTGGGTTAGTTAGTCCGAAAAATAATCTCCTGAAATAAGGAAGGTAGGCTAGTTCCTACGCTTCCAGGCTATCAGAAGAGGCTGATGTCTCAATGGGGAGGATTCCTATTCAAGAGTTAGATAAGAAAAGAGGGAGTTTTGTTAATCTACCTTTAATGATCTTTTCTAATGGGGCACACTAGGGGGCTGATTCTATATTGCTTCATTGCTTAATGGCTCTTCCATAGTAACCAGTTCTCAACAGTTTGGAAGTAGTTCATTTAATCAATGCTTCCAAAAACTGGGGGTGGGGGTGGGGTAGCATGACAATTACTCACCTGGGTGGGTAAAGGTTCTTGCCACTTGGTCTGACAACCTTGAATTTGATCCCTGGTGTAAGGAAGGAACAGACTCCCACAGGTCATTCTCTGACCTCCACACATGGACATGGCATACACATGCCCCAGGGAATACATATGTAAAAATATTTAAACATTTTTGTTGTGACTGTATTGACAAAAATAACATTCACATTTATTTATTTTTTTAATGAAACAGATATGTCCTGATTTTTTTAAAGTAAGATTTTATATGCAGTTGCTATGGTAAGACCCCAAATAGGAAATATCTACTTCTCAATCTTTTTTTCAGATTGACAAATTCATTAATTTGAAATTTAACCTATTTTTTAATTTAAAAACAAAGTAGAATCACTAAGGACAGAAATGTGTCTTTGCCTTTCTTAACTAGGCCTTTGCTTGCTCTGATTTTGAAGACTGAACCAATTCCAGAAGTTCTTGTTTCTGCCATTAGGCATCTCTGAGGCAAATTTGCAAACAAAATAGCAAGAGTAGGGCCCATAGGTTTGATGGTGTCTCTTCTTGTCCCAGTTAGTGCTTGATTTGCAAACTTGTGCTTGTGGTGGCCCTCACTTCTTTGTTTTTTGGGGGGATTTCAAGACAGGGTTTCTCTGTGGCCTTGGAGGCTGTCCTGGAACTAGCTCTTATAGACCAGGCTGGTCTCGAACTCAACAGAGATCCGCCTGCCTCTGCCTCCCAAGTGCTGGGATTAAAGGTGTGTGCCACCACTGCCCGGGGCCCTCACTTCTTATACATCTTACTCACTCTGAGCATGCTATCCCAAACTCTAGGGTGCAATGAGATATGCCTGATCATTAAGAGCAGCCAATGCAAAAGTATCAACTGTTGGGCAGACAGATTTAACGAATGGCAGCAGATCAGGAAAGGAAAAGAGTATCATAGAATTAAGGTGCTTGGGGGACCCTGGGTCTCACAGCCCTGGAAGTCTACCTGCTCCCTCTTCCTTTGCCCCCAGATGAAGAATTCCCCTTGAGTACTTTCCCATCCTGCTGCATCAGTGATGGCAGCCACAGACTTTAGAGCTTACTCTGGTCTGTTGCACTCTCTGATGGCTGTTTTGATGCCTCCTCCACATGTTCTTGAGCAGGTTCCAAAGTGACTCCAACTTCCCCAGGATCCATCAGTCGCAGGGGCCTCCATTTCTTTAGGAACACAAAATCCCAACTTGCAGTGCTGTATTTAATAAGGAGAAGAGTGAGGGAGAGCTTGGTGCTGTGAGTCATTGTAGGACCAGCTGTCCACAGAAATACATCACACTTCTTAGTTTTCCCCCATGTGCTGGCTTGAAATGCTGCAATTTGCTATTTCTATGAATAATGGATACTGCAGGCATTTTAATATCATGCTCATTGATTTTAGGCGGTGTTTGCATTTACTGCTTGCTCTAAAAAACACAGGCCAGAGAGTGGCTGGCTCCACACTAAATGGGCAGCTCTAATGGCCAGATTTAAACTGCTCAATTAGTCTGTGTACTTGGAAAAAATGAGGAGTGGAAATGGGGCACGGACTACAGACAGGGGCCAAAATGAATTAGAGAATTTGCAGTGTGAATCTCTATTAGCAAGGCTTTGAGACTCTCCAATCTTGCTAAAATTGAAGGCATTATTAATACCTTTGATTGGAAAACCCCAATTTCAATTAAACTGAAGAAGGGGAGTTAACTATTTAATTCTTATAAATCCACTAAAGCAAAGGGGAGAGATTACATAGTCCTAAACTTTATTACATTTTTTGTACTGATGGTTTCAGCCGCTCCACTCTGGAACAGGAAGAGGGAGGGGCTTGATGTTAAAAATAGTGATGATAGTAAAACACAATAATACTCCCTGGCAAGACAGGGAGTGGAGGGGCTTATTTCAACTCTTTGCTATTGTTTGCATGTGACCTAAAGCCCAGGCAACCGGTCAGGGGACAAAAGGAGTGGCAGCAGCCACAGCCACAGGGGGGTGATCCCTGTGGCTCTTTAGGTCTCTGAAGTAGAGTGCTGGAGCTGGGCTGTTGTGATGTCTCTGTGGGGGACCAGGGGGAGGAGAGAGGTAGAGGATGGAGGAGGCCAGGGGTGGTTTGCAGAGGCAAGCAAGAAACAGGTAAAGGACACAGAGGGAAGGTCCAGCTCTCTTAGGAGAGAAAGGCTTGGTGGGGAACAGAAAAGTAAAGTTTTGGGCTATCCTGGACTCCTCCTCTGTAACCATCTTCTCCCAGCATCTGAGGAAGGTATAGTGGGTTCTGGGAACCTGACTCAGGTCCCCTGCAAGAACAATACGTGCTCTGTACCACTGAGCTATTTCTCTAATCCTGCGGTGATTTTTTTTCCTCCTGTTTTTTGAAGACAAAGTCTCACTATATAGTCCTTAGATGCCTGGTACTTTCTATGTAGATCAGGCTGCCTCCATGGTCTCTGCTTCCAATTTCCCATCCTGCTTAAGTTCCTTTCTTGGCTTTCCTCAGTGAAGGAATGTGATCTTCTCTCCCCAAGTTACTTTTTTCATAGTGTTTAATAAGCATTAAATGGCCATTGAATTGGGTTGTCATTCTTTTGGTGTATGCATGTGTACACACATATGTGCTAGTATGTGTCTATATGAGTGTGGAGTGGTATGGGTATCTGCCTGTGTGCACATGTACAGGGGCCAGGAGAGGAAGCAGGGTGTTATCTTGCATCACCCTAATAAAGTGGCTTCTTCATTTGAGACAGTGTCTTTCATTCATCCTGGATCTAGGCTGATTTCTAGCTCCTCTCTCTTCCTACCATAGTGCTGGGGTTACAGGCCTGTGTGTGGTCATGCATAGCTGTTTACATGGATGCTGAAATTTGATCTCAGGTTCTCATGCTGGCATGGCAATCACTCTTACACACTGAGTCATCTTCTGCCCAGCCTTTCTTAAAAGACATCCTTCATAATATTCCTTTCTAAGAGGTCAGAAAGGGGATGTGGAGGCCACGTTTGTTTTAAGAACTCTCAAAACAAGAGAGTTCTCAACTTCAGGCCCACAGGCAGCTTTAAAATGAAAATGTTCATGGGATTAACAGAGAATGGAGAATATAAGGAGACATTGGTGAGTCATTCATCAAAACTAGATTGTGTTAAAGGCTAACTCAAAATAGATTACCACTGAGTGAGTGGAGCTGAAAGAAGGGAAAGTGGAAAGAAAGGTCCTGGGGCAAGGAGAGTGAGAGTGAGCTGGTAAATGGAGAAAAGGAATGCACTGTCAAATCTGAGCAATCAGCACGAAACAAACGAACAAACTAATCACAACTTCTATGCCGGCATGAGCATTTCCTTTGGTCTGAACAATATGAAGAACATGTGTACATCTATCTATCTCTGTATCTAAAGCTATCTTTAGCAAGAGCCATTAGACCTGGCCAATGTTCTAAAACACAATTAAGAATGCAACTTATCATCTCTGCACAGTAATTTTTCTAAAATTGGTCAACACTCGTCTATGTATAATCTGTGGAAGGCTTGAACTCCATGCTCTAGCTGAATTCATTGAGCATTGAAGACAGGGTCTTCTGAAAGATTGCCTGAGACCTCTCCCCAGCAGAAGCTATTAGGCTGTCCTGGACTGCTTTCTCTTCTGATTGGCTGCAAAAGTAGAAGTTGAGAACCAGACATAGCAGCCCTGTTCTTTTTGTGGCCCAGAATCTGTGGGAAACCCTGCAACTGCATGGAGCTTGGGAGTCTCTTTGTGACAATCTCACTAAATACAAGCCACTTCACCATATTCTTAGGAATGCTCTTTTGTTGTGATTTTCCCAGCAGTAACAAGTGCCAGAAACAGACATAGTAGGTGGGTATATCAGGCAGATGAAGAGCCACAATATAACGCCAGTGATTTTGCTGAGCTGGACAACCTGAGCAATACAATTGGCTGGCTCTACCCTAATCAACTAACCAAGTTGTCAAGTAGGAGTCATGCTTATTGTTAGCTATCAGGTGAGAAACTGGCAGCCACCTCTGGGTTACTGTGTATAGAAGGACTCAGAAATTACATCTTGATTGTGTAAGAATGAGTGTCATGTTTAATTTGTAATGACTTCTGTGGAAACCCCAGAATTACATTCCTCCAAAAACCTGTGGCCCTACACCTACTCATACACCTAAGCTTTTTTTTTTTTAATGTGTGTACTGTACATCACATGCATATGAGTTACAGACAGTTGTGAACCACTATGTGGGTTTTGGAAATTGAACCTGGGTCATCTGGAAAAGCAGTCAGTGTTCTCAACCACTAAGCGATCTCTCCTCCCCAACACACTTAAGTTTAATGCTCCACAAAAAATTCAAACTTCAATTTTTGAACAAAGAGACATGCTTTTCTTTTAAGGTAATGAAAGTTCCAGAACCTCCAAGCCTATTGTCTCTTTCTAGGCAATCACTAGAGATAGTTGCACTTTGAATTACTCTTTTAGAATGGCCCAGGGGAAGTGGAGGCATGAGCTAACTTTGTCATCAACTTAATACAAAATCATCTTCAAAAATATAACTTAACCAAATAATTTCCATATCCTCTATTTCCTTTAATCGTTGAGATACAAGTGATGAAAATGGAGCCTCATGTTTGACCACTGGAAAATGAAGTCACTCAGGGACCATCAAGCAACTGACTGTCTCTCAGAAGCAAGAGGCAGAACTGTGGTAGGGAGGGTCCACCCTGGAAGGGTTTGGGGCACTTCATCCCCAAATGACTTGACTGATCTCAAAATAAAAAACTTTTTTTTTTTCAGTTTCATATGTATAAAATCAGGTAAGGAAACATCCTGGATATTATTAAATCTACAAGTAAAGTAGAGGCACAAGAAATCAGATGTTCAAAGGAAGTAAAGGTCCAAAACAAAAATGGGAAGAGAGGAAAAAAGGCAAGAAATGATAAGGATGACAAGAGTTTTGGAAATAGTGTCCACAGCTTGCATCCCTCATGAGTGACACAAGCCACATGGACCCAGAGCTAAAACTTCCTTCGATAAATGGTAGTGTGGATGAAGATAATGAAGATGATACAACTAGTCCACTGCCATTGTTTGGAGGTGCACAGCAGGTGCAGAAGGTTAGATTAATCATACTCCTAATGGCATGGGACTCTGTTATCACTGGCACACACAAACAGTGGGTTTTGTTTAGTTATTAACGGATTGGTGAGAATCATTAAAACCAAAGCCGGGTCATGAGAATCTGGGTTTAGATATGTCCCAGGTAACATCATGGCTTTCTATAAAAGAAAACACCATACTTGGTAAAAGGCCTGCTAAAACAATAATGAAGGCATTAGACTTGCAGGGGTTTGGCATTTCTTTGATTCTCATATGCTTGATCATAAAAAGCTTTCCAGGGCCACTGTCAGAAAAGGAAAAAAAAAAAAAAACCACTACACACTAAATGGTTTATCTATTAAAATTAAGTTTCAGAGCTCTCAATTGTAAGCCATGCTTTCATACAAAAGAATATTCAGCACATATGTGTGCTGAACCACACTGTCATATATTATACCACAGTGAATCCACCCAAGTCGGGAGCATTTCTGTCCCAGGAGGAGAGGCACCGCGTAGGTGGTGTTACTTGCCTTTCCGGGCTCACACTCCGTTCCATCAGCCCAGGGCGTGTGCTGAGTCCTGCAGCCTTTGTGTGCCCCGTCCACGTTATTGCACCACAGCCGTCTGCACTGCATCTGTTCCATTCAGGGCGAGACAAGACACAGGGTGAGCACACCATGTAAGAATCCCTTTCAACTCACGCTTTGCCAGGGGTAAAAGTTGGCTTGCAAAGGGATGTTTTTTTTTTTTTTTCTTCTTGATATGATATATTTTCCATTATAAAGTATTTCAAAGTACAGCCACCTAAGACACATTTCCATTCCATTGAGAGATATGGTTCTGTAAAAGGGAGACTTCCTGAAGGAGACTCTGAAACAAACATGACATCACTGGGTCCTTGGCCTGTACCACCTCCATGTTAATGTTGAGGAAACTAAGGTTCAGAGGGATGAGGGATCATTCTAAAAACTACACTAGAATTCTGAAAATGGATGTGACTTGAATTTTGCTTTGTCTATATTTCCCAATACACCAACCATTGCCAGAATATCCCTCTTCAGCAAAACAAACATACATTTCCCAATGACACAACCTGAGGTATCCCATGAAAGTATAAGTCCAATTACCTACACAGATCCTTGACTAATACATTAAAAAAGTCACTCAGCCACCCAGCCAGCTAGATGATGACCAGAAGTGAACTGAAGACCCAGCTGGTCACAGAACACTACCTTGACAAGTTAAGTCAAGGAGCCAGTGTTGTACTGGATCTGAAAGAGCCCCTATAATTCAGGTCACTTTTCCAAGCTGAAGGACATAAAAGGAGAGTAGTGAACTGACCTCCACAATCTGTGCTTACTCTCTGACTTTTCTGCAAGTGACAATGGCATCTCCCTTTTGTGCTGTCGTGAGACCACCATGAGAAAACATAGGCTGAATGCTGCAATTAATGAGGCCACCACTGTCTCATAACCACATCACAGGCACTGCCACTATTAGCAAGGTCATTCTGAACCTTTCATTGGGTAACTGATTTAGAGTGAGAATCCAGCAGGAAAATGTGACCACAAACAAGCCCAGAATCAACAGCAGAGGGCAGAAACTATCCCAAACACTTACCATATATGGGCACACCTGAGAACCTGGCCCAAAAATCAATTCACATTGTTTATTCACGTTGTAGAGGAGGCCTGGGAGTTGGGAAGGCAAAGGGTAGGTTCTGGATTCAGGTTCATTCAACAAACACTCGCCATACCCAGTGCTACGGGAAGTAGAAACATATATAGATGGTGAGACAGGCTCTTGAAGGCTGCAGATAGAGGCCAAGACTACACACACACCTAATGGCAGCAAGAACCGTTCCCTTTGGCCTTTGCTCTATTCTCTTCATCCAAGGATAAATCAAGGTTAAGTCTAGAAGTGAAAACTGTATTTTTACCACATACTTTGTAGAAAAATATTGTCCACATATGACATAGCCTGGAGGAAATATAGTATCAGAGGGAGCACTGATCTCCAGCAGGGGCCATTATCTGTTTCTTTCTTTCTTTTTTTTTTTTTTTTTACAATCTTTCCCAATAGATTGTAAATATCTTAGGGCCACAGCTAGTGTGTATTTATCTCTGCCCAGGGCCCAGTCTGTAGTAAGAGGTATTCGGTGTTGGCTGAACAGGTGAGTAAAGGGCTCGATGACTCAGCAAGAAAGCATCTCAAGCCACCTGCTTACAAGAAAAACACCAGCCCTCTAGTTCTATCCAGGTTTCTGCAAACATCTCTTCTGGAAAATTTACACCAGCTAAGTTCTTCTAATGAACAAAGTACCCCCTCCCCATCTTAGGTTGCAGAAATATAAACCAGTGACCTGAGGCAATTGCTTAACCTTTTGCACCTCTGGGAAAAGAGCACCAAGTCTGTGACATGTGGCCCTTGTATAATATAATTGAATCTTTGAGGAAGCATTAAAAACAATAAAGGTAAAGGGCATGAAGAAAAGAGAAGAGCAGAGAGAGAGAGAGAGAGAGAGAGAGAGAGAGAGAGAGAGAGAGAGAGAGAGAGAGAGAGAGAATGTGCCCTTATTTCTGCCCCATACTCTCTCCTGGCACCCTCTAACTACCCCATTCCTTCCAAGTCAAGATTACTAGGTTAGCAGCACATAAATATCATAAATATTTGGGTCCTTCATCATCACAGCTCTCTCCAAAGGCCTGAATAACTTTCAAAACGTTACACAAATGCAGAAATATTTGCATATTCCCCCTATGAACCCAAGTCTTCGCTCAGATCAGTTTGTATACTTCCAAACACTGGCAAGGCTATGAACTAACAGATGTCATAGGGTAATTTTTTTTTCCTCCTCCAAGGAATGTTATCAAAAACAGCAATCCCAAAGGAATGTTAAACTCTGTGTTTTCTTTCCCTTAGACATTTACTTCACGTAGACCAGACACCAGATCAGTGGTTCTCAACCTGCCTAATGCTGCAACACTTTATTTAGTTCAGTTCCTTATTTTGTGGTGACTCCCAACCATGAAGTTTTTTCGTTGCTACTTCATAACTGTAATTCTGCTACTGTTGTGAATAGTAGCAATGTAAATATATGATATGAGGAGTATCTGATGTATGATCCCTGTGAAATAGTTGTTCGCTCCCCTTACCCCCATAGGGGCTGCAACCCACAGGTTGAGAACAGGGGACGTTACTAAAAGAAAGTGGAAGTCTTACTCCAAGAACTCAGTGATGTATTTTCGACTGCACTTTGACCACATCCAAGGGTTGGTATAGAAGTTCAAAGTTGGTGCCATGACATGCTGGGGGCTCTTAACACCATCTTCTTTGCACTTATTGCTGTCATCATGAGGCATATTAAACCTAAAGTCAATGAAACAATGGTGAGAATGTGAGTGGACACCGATGGCTCATGCTAGCGTTGTTGCTTAAACAATTCATTAAGAGAAATCTGTAACTGCTTCTTGTGCTATGGAAAAGAATCTGAATCCAGGTGAGCAGGATAGACTGTAAGACAATTCAAGATGGAGTAAAGAACACAAGGGGATCTTGATCCAATTTAATATAAAGTACCGTTAGTGAATGTAGAACATTCACTAGGAATGTAGGACATCTGTTGGGTGTAAGTATGCATTTTTGCAACTGCAGAGGCTCTGAATGTGTTGTAGCTGTTGCTAGAATACAGTAGTTGGAAATCCTGATAGACAGTTAAAGGGCAATCCATAGAGTCAAGATTTTGGCAGCATGCTCTACTATTGTCAATATAAAGAATAAATTCCTGTCAAAATGGAAGCCAAGAGCCTTGCAATAAGAGGATCCTTGTGGGTCTTGCATCTCCCATTTCTGGGCCAGGGTGACAAGTGGCACATCTGTGTTTATCAAGTAACGTGTCATCATGAAGGTATGTAAAGTGTGTGCATGAACTTATAGGAAGTGACACAGAGACCACAGGCATATAAGTCCAGCCAGCTGAAGGCAGAGATGGCAAAGGGATTTAGATGCCAATGCCAGCTGATAGGAACTGGATTCCTGAAAAGCCAGGCATATAAAGATTCCTAAACTCCCTCTCGTTCTGCCTGAGAGGAGGCTGTGAAGCAATGCCAGTGTCCTCCTGGGCTTGGGCGGGTGGCAACAGTGTTCACACATACTTTCCATTCTTGGCTTCACCAGAGGAAATGGGGGAAAATGATAGCATTTCCTCAGTGCACACGCCTTCATGACCCATATGGCCTGCCAGCCCAGGCAATTATCCATCAGGTGACAAGGTCAGAGGGTCACCTTTTCTCTCTGGGAAAGACCGATGTCAATCAGAAAACTGAACATGTGGTTAATTTAACACCGAGAGAGGAATTCCCTTCCATAGTTCATGCTGAAGTCAGGAAATGTGAATGAGATAGAAGGCTGTAGAGCTGTTTCTTATAAAAGAAAAATCTGGACTACAGCCCATGCATCTGCTCCACCAATTCTTTTGTGTTCTCTTTCTTTTTTCCTTAAAAAATGTGGGTCCTTCAGTTTGCCAGTGGAGATGGAAAATGTGATCTGTATTAGGTGAATTTACTTAAAGCTTTTAATACCGAAGGCCCATTTCTTCAAAGAAGATGTGCTCTGGCTTGCAGGTGCCAGCTACAGAGTCAACATCACTCTGACTCGAGCTCACCTCAGGCAAGGGGAGCATTCAAACCCTACCCACTTCTTTCTCTGTGGTAGACAGAAGCTGCCCTTTATTCCCAACTCACCATAACTAAGTCAATTAAGTTTACTTATTTCATCATCAAATGAACAAAAACTTATTTTCATTTAAATAAGCACACTTGCTAACTGCTGGCATTATAATACCTATTTTTTGAATACTTACTGACCAATAGTAACCAAGACTGCTCACATCCATAGTACACTAGGATGTGTAGTCTGTGTTTTGGATGCTCTCTTTTGTAAAGTATTCAGTGCAGTGAACAGTACAGTTGACTCACTGCATCCAAGGGTCATGCATCCACAGGTTCCACCAATTGTGGATGGGAAATATTAGGGGGGAAAACAAACTTGTGTCGGTACAGAACATGCATGGACATCCCTGTCCCCCAGTCAATGTAATAGATATTTGTGTTGTATTTGATATTATGAGTCATCTAAATATTATTTAATGTATATAGCAAATAAGCACAGGTGACATGAAAATTCAATGCCTCTTCATAAAAAGGGCTGGAGTATTTGTGGAGTTGGTATTTACGCCAGGTCCAGAGACCAGCCTTCCACAGACACCCAACAATGAGGGTACTATTTACTTCTGACACTTTGTAGACGAGCAACTAAGGCATAGAGAGCTTTCATCACCTGATAATTCAGGTCATAGTGTTACTTGGATGGGGAACCTGGAAATATAAGTCACCTTAAGGATTCTCTGTATTTCATATGTCTCAGGAAACAGAAGGACCAAGGAGATGCCGACTAAGCCAGTCTGTCCTGCCTGAACTGAAAGCCTGGATTCCATTCTAACCATCAGATCTTTGATAATGTTTCCTTGGGAGAAAATAGTAAAGGTGTGTGAAAAGGCAAAGAGTGAAAGGCACTCGTTGAATTGAAATTCTGTGTGTGTGTTTGCAAGTGTTCACACGTGTGCATGCCTCTTGCTCCATCCCCAGCACAGCATAGACAAGAGGTGTTTGAGGAGCATTTGAATGGAAAAAGCGTTCTTCACCGATAATCTTAGCTGTGTACAAAGCTCAGGCCTGACACAAAAGGACCTACAGCTTCACTACACTAAGAATTCTCTTGAGAAAACCATTTTAAAGATACAAATGACACACATTTTAATTATGCTAGAAACAAACCAAAGTGGTCCCCAATCAGAATAATTTCTGGTAAATTTGCACTGATTTGCCCTGTCTCCTCTCTGTGTGCTCTCTCAGAAAAACAAACAGGGAAAGTTATCTCATAATGGCCACTTTCTGATCATAATCTGGAAAATGGATCTTTCTCTGCATCTTTGTTCAACTTCTTCCCTGAAGGAGGGACATCGCTGTTTTAGATGCTATCTGTCTGAGTTATAGTCATGTATAATCAGTTGGGAATGATCTGGATCAGTTAAAATCTATGGACCAGAGCAACCTTCCATACATATTGTCCAGTCATGATAGTTCTCCAAGCTAATCCACCCTTGATGTGCTATAAGGAATCAAAATGCTTCTTTCTTTGAGTCCCTAGTCGGGGTAGAAAAATTATTAGACTTTGTACATCAAACGTAAACAGTTCAACCAAAGACACACCGAACTAGGGTGGAAAAGGGTGGGTGGATTACCTTCATACCCAATCAGCTCCTTCGATCCTGTCACATCTACTCTGAAGTCTGGCTCCACTAAAGTTAAGAAAATACTCACTGGTAAAAAGGAACCAAGTTTTAGGAGACTATGAATGGAATGACTTACACATGACCCAGCTCATGGGCTATTGTGAAAGCTGTGCTCAACCCACTGTCTTCACTAATGGAACAACTTCTGTAGGGGTCACAAATGGTTCCCAATTCAGCAAGACCTATTAGAAGAGAGGGGAGAAAACAACATGGATTTACTTTGAAAAGCTATTGTGACTCAGAAGAGAAACAACAAAGGAACCATTTTAGACATGGGGACATACATGTCCGAGGACTCACCTAAGGTGTCACATTTGTCCTGAGCTCTGCAGATATCCTCCCTAAAAGCAAAGTAGACTTAGGCTGTGACAGCACCAGAGTAAAGGTCAACACAAGAAAATCCTCAGATTTCCAGTTCATTTTAGGGAGGGGAGCAACAAAACGGTATACTAGCAAGGCCAGGGTTTCGCAAACCCCCCAGATGTCATGAAGCATGGGTTTAAAGGTTAAAGATTACAGGGAGAATTCTACTGCTGTCTCCAGGGTAGCCACAGAACAGTTAGCTGTGTGCCCCTCACCCCAAGAAACACTTTCCTCAATATTCACTGTAAATTGCTCACTGCTTTTTGAGTACAATTAGGAGGATTTGTGGGCTAGGGGTTGTGGCTTAGGTGTCAAGTCCACAGGCAAGGCCTGGGAAAGCCTTGGATTCAATCTCCAGCAAGGACTTGTGGGGCAATGAGAATGTTTATAATTATGTCAGAGATGGTCCATGATAAGAGAAACATTAAGGCCGCATCTCCTTCTTGTTTGTACATTCTTAAAACATTCTTCAAGAGTAGCTTATCATGTAAAAATTGTGACATTTCTCATTAAAAAATTCTTCTTTCTGGTTTCTTGCAAAAAAAAATCACAGAAGTTGGCAACACTAGACTTGGGTTCTACATGGCATGCAGCCAAGCAGCTGGATGAGATGAGCAGGTTCCCCTGCTGTAGAAGGGCATTTTCTTTCAGACCTGCCTTATATACTAAGTCCTCATGTGACATGTATATGATAGAGATTCTTAGCCAGAATGCTACCCTCCCTCACCATCAGGGCACATGCAGCAGTGTTTGGTGACACTGCCAGTTGTCATTATTGTGTAGAGAACAGGGGTTAGGGATGCTGCCAAAAGTCTTGCAGTGCTCAGAGCAGCCCATTCAACAAAGAATTGTCTGCTATTACCTGCCCATAGGGATTAAGCTGAGAAGCTCCCTACTAGGACTGGCTACCAGCAACTCAGGATCCTTCCCATCAACTTTACCTGACACCAAGAGATACAAGGAATCAACAACCCACTTACCTTGTGACAAGAACAGCAGTGTCGTGTTGTATCCCACCTAAGTGGTTCTTGGAATGCTGCCACTGGCAGAAGTTTTTTAATGTTGCCTGGGCATTGAAATTTATGGAAGGTCCTTCCTAAACACAGAGAAGAATTGCTCTTGGTCTATGCAACAACACCAATTAGATATGCCATTTCGGATACAGATAGAAAAAGAGAGAAAAATAAACTTTATTACCTGTTCATTATGAATCACAACTAAGTTCACAATAACAATATTAATTAAATTTCCAATACTTGAGTCTTTATAGATAGAAGCTACCTGCAACCGAGATAAATTTTTCAAAGTTAATGGTGGACTCTGTGTAAGCAATAAGCAATTCACTTCTTAGGTTGGGTTCCAGCACTTCTTAGGTTTCATGCAACACAAGTGTTTTACAGTTCTGAATGTTCATTGTACAAACACTGACTTACAGTCCCTTTGTAAAATTCACAGATGGCAGTTTTAGATAAAAATGAGCTCTAGAAAACTTAAATTATGAGGCATTTTCTCTTGAAGCTGAAGCATTGTATGACTTGACAGTTATTTGTTCCAAAGCATTGCATATTAATTTTCCATCAAGCACTTTCCTGTCATTTGGAGTCCTGGGTTCCCACATAAATGCTGACACACGTTCCTCATGCTCACTGACCATTTATATGCTCAACAGCAGTGTCACTTGTTTCTGCATTGTTTTGTTATCCTAATTTATTATGTTAGCTACATTCACTGTTACATACCGTAGACTAGATTCTGGTAGAAAATTGGATTTACATTAGTTTCTACAACAAAACTCTGGGCTAGGTACCACTACCATGCCTTTGAAACAGACAGGTTGTGGAGGCTCAGAGAGATTAAGTAACTTGTCTAAGACTATATAGTGGTAAGCAGCAGAACCAGAAGTTACAGACTAGGTCATCTGACCAAAGAGCCACTACTGTAGTCAAAATCTCTGATAGACCTGAAATAATGGGGTGGACATGGAGCTGGGCTGGAGAGGTCTACTTAGGTTTTCCTTCTATCCCCTGGGTATGAGAGGGCTGGGGGCATATGGAACACATGTGGACAGAAACGAGCATAAGCAGGTGGAGAGACGCTAGGCTGGGTAACAGGTGGGGATGGACCATAGCAGTAAGGGAAGAAGCAAGGAGCAGGACAGGCCCTGGGGAGGGAAGAGACAGACCTTAGGTCCTAAAGCAGCATTCTCAGGCATGGTGACTTTTCCCAATGCATCTGGGAAATTGATTCAAAGCAGCTATTATTCAGCTAAAGAAGGGTTAATCCATAAAAGGCAAATGAGTGACATCAGATCTCCATGCACGACTGGGTAAGAGTATTTTTTTCTTTTAAATACCAAGGTATAAGGGAGTTTATGAGAATGTTCCCTTTCTGCTTGAATGAAAGTTGTGAAGTCATTTCTCTGTATCTCTGAGAGCCTGGCTCCAGGATTTCTGAGAATGGCAAAACATGAAAACGCTCAAGCTGCCCCTGTAAAATGTTGCATCATCTATAAGGAGCCCACATATAATCTTTCATAGCCTTTCAGTCATCTCTAGGTACTTACAACAGCTAATGCAATGTGAATTGTTGTTATGTCACATTGATTAGGGAGTGGTAAGAAGAAAGTGTATATGTATTTGGCAGACTTACAAGATATTTCTGAAGTGTGTGTGCATGCATGTGTATATGTGTGTGTGTGCCTCTGAGTGCACAAATGCGAGTGTGCACATGGAGTGTTTTTTTATTCTCGGGAGCTGTCCACCTTTTTTTTTGAGACAGGATCTCTCACTGACTGGGAGACTGTCAAAGGGGCAGTCCACCTTTTTTTGCCTCCCCGATGCTGGGATTACAAGTGTACACCACCACATCTGATTTTTACATATGCACTGTGATTGAACTCGGGTTCTAGGGTTGTGAGGGAAGTAGTTTGTTGGCTGAGCTACCTATCCAGCCTTGCCAAATATTTTTTGATACATGGTTAGTTGAACAGGCAGATACTGGATGTTGAAGGCTTAGTATGAAAAACACTTTATGTAAACCCTTTTATAAGTGTTGAAATGATACTCTATGGGTACAAAAATAGATTAAAAGTAATTTTATCCATTTTTGTTAGTTTCTTTAAAATGTACCCACTAGAATATTCAAAGTTCAATATATGAATTAGATCATATTTTTATTGCTAGAGGCAGCAGGAGCTTTAACAATATTTGCTTCTGGGAAGGTTCAGGAACAGGTACAGAGAAGGGTATTTGGTGTTTTTACTTGACTTTCCAGTCCTGCAGATTTATTATGTTTCCAATATAATACAGGAAACAAAAATACAGAGATTGTTAGGCTTCACCCCTTGCCTACTTGGTTATAACCCTGAGTAAGATGCAAGACTGGGCAGATACATTCTGAAAAAGCATCCTAGGTGACTGGGACTCCAAACCAGCATCACAGTACTACCAGGCTGTGCAAAGCTCCTAAGTTAGACAGAGAATATGAGGTTCCAGAACAAACAAGCTGAAGGTCATACATAGCATCCAAGCCACTTGCTAGCTGTGCCTGACCATGGGCAAGTGACATAACCCGTTGGAGAGTCATTGTTCTTATCTACATAATGAGGATGGTAGTTCAATCTAAGCCCATTGCCAGAAGGATTGGAAACAATGTTTTTTCAAGTAGTAAGTGCAATATCTACTAGAGAATCAACATTCGATACTGACATCTACAACCGTTATTATAAAAAGGCAACCAGTGAACAACCACACACTCTCTTTGGTCATTTGCCTGAATGGCTGACATGCCAGCCCTGACTGATGCTACAAGCAGAGTGGAAAAGAAAACCCGTCCTCTGGCAGCACATTGAGTCAGCTCATGAATCGCCTTCTGTGTGGGATACTTACAATTGACATTAGGGTTAAAATATAATGTTGAAGGTTTGATCCATGGTATAAAACCATTCTGTGGTCAGCTACCACCATCACTTCTACAAACCGTGGATAGGACAGAAAGCGTTTGGTTCTTTTGTGGTTCTTCCTGTCCCTCGTGCCATTTGTCTTGGCATTGTAACCAGAGAACACCTTTGTTGCCAAACCACTCTTTAACAGTGCCACATCGTCGGCCAGGCTGTTCCGCTTTCTCCGTTTTTGCATTCTGAATTTCTGCTTGTCTTTTCTGTGACTATTTTTCAGTTCTGTAATAAAGCAGATAACATTCATTACTTACACGGCAGTCTACACTTACACTAACAAATTGTGCATGTTTTCAAATGATGTCTTTAGGTGGTAGGGAGACAGTTCAATCAGTAAAGTGTTTGCTGTCCAAACGCAAGGACCTGATTTTGGAAAGAAGGCTGGGAAGGAAGACACAGGTAGATTCTTGGAATTCGCTGGTAAGCCAGTATAGCTGAATTGGTGAGCTTCAGTTTTAATGAAAGACACTATCTCAAAAAAAAAAAAGATACAAAACAACTATGGAAGACATCTAAAACATTGACCTCTAGCTTCCAGAGGTATAGACACACACACACACACACACACACACACACACACACACACACACACACACACGTACACCTGAATGCATATACATGCACCCACATGCACATGTCATACACAAGAACACATACACATAACACACGCACACAAAAATAAGTAAATAAGTAAATAAAATGTCTCTATAGTTAAATGACATACTGAATAAACTAGACTATGAGCTGTATAACTAGAACCCAAGCTACACTCTCTCTGGAATGCCTACATGTCTGAGACTAGCTTCCCTGAGAAGCTTTGGCTGATGCACACTGGTTAGTCTAGAGTATCAGGTCTAGGTTAAGGGAAATGGCAACATGCGGTTCCTTCCATTGGATAACAAAAGCCTTGTTAGGATTTAAATGATTATCATCCATTGTTCTTATTCATGGATAGAGTAAAAACCAATTTTATAACAGAGCTCCAAGGAAGGGATATTTATATTCCCTTTTAAATGTTTCTTTTTTTTAATTCAATAATAGCAGAGAGAGAGAGAGAGAGAGAGAGAGAGAGAGAGAGAGAGAGAGAGAGAGAGAGGTCTGACAAGTAACAGGCTAACAGATAAAACAAAAGACATTAGAAAACACAGAACAAAATATTCTATTTCTTTATCAGATCGCCATCACAAGTGAAATAGAAGAACAGAATCACTTCCATTCGGTGTCTCTGAACTTGCAATTGATTCATTTCAATGATCAGTAAAGGAAACAGATCAGGGCAGATTGTGGGACTGCAGCTTATGTCAGGTTAGCTCAATGAATTTTTATGCCTCCTGGATTCCAGTCTTTGGAAACTGTGGTTCAGGGAGCAGCAGCCCTGGGAGGAACTGGAAGCTAGTTTGGGAAGGAGCCTCTTCTGTCCTACCAAGGACTAGGTGTGTGTGTGTGTGTGTGTGTGTGTGTGTGTGTGTGTGTGTGTGTGTGTACACCCAGGGAAGCATGGAAGTTAGGCTTAAACTGTTGCTGAAGTGCTTCATAGTATGCTCAAATTTTGAAATGCACTATTCAATTTTCATATCACCAATCAAAGCCAAAACACATTTTGAATAAAATTTGATTTAATCAGTTACCTTGCTTATTAGTTCATAAATGTGCATTCATGTTATAATGACAAAGAAGAATCATATAACTAAGAAGAATGCTTCAGTGGCTAAGACCTGAGAAATAATTCCTTTCATCAATACTAAACCAATACAAACCAAAAGGATAAATTCTGAGTGGTTTCATATTTGAAGGGCCCAAATACTTGACAATTGTAACTACTTGCCTAAAAAATTAAGCCCAGGATGTGCACTGGGCCAACTTGAACATTTTGATTATTAAAATGGTGAAATTTTTTCAAACTGTCAAGCAGGTCCTATGCAGTGCAACTATAGATAACGCAGTTAACCCAAAGCCCAGGACTTAAGAGCGTGCAATATTGGACATTTTCTTCTAGACTCTTTTTCAAGTATATTCCCAGTATGCCAATGCCATATGAGCTAGGCTGTCATTCAAATTGCATAGCGCCATATGAATATAGAACAGATACTAATTAAGCATCTAAAATAGGCCAGGAATCGTACTTTTGTGTATCTTAGTCTTGTACATAATCTCACATACTACACTACACTTTCAAACTGAAGCAATGACCTCTGTTTTATAGATAAGCAAATTAATACCAAGAAGCTGAGCAGCTGGCCAAAGTTACATATATAACAGTGAACATGGGTTGGAAGGCTCAGACATATATCTGACCAGCACCCTTAGCTGTACTCTTGGCATTTGGCAAGATTTTTCAATAGCTAAAGATTAAAACCAGTCTATAGTTTGGTTAACTATTACCAAAGGGAACCCAAACCGGGGAACTAAATAGTAGTTACTGGCAGACATTTTTCAGGAGAGTTTGCTTTGTACATGAGGTAAGTGAGACATTAAGTTGGAACATAAAATTACTTCATACATTCAGAAAATAATTCATCTATTTCATAAGAAATACTCCTTGCTTAATGCCATCTGTGAATGTCCTTTTGTGGTGGTGGGAGGTACATAAGTGCACACACATGTGGAGGCCAGCAGACAACACGGTCTCTCTCTGGAACACAGTGCTCACCTGGAAGGGAAGACAGGCTAGCCAATGAGTCCCAGAGATCTGCCTGTCTCCATCTCAACATTGCTGGGGTCACAAGTACACACCACCATACTCAAGCTTTTGTTTGTCATGTGTGTTCTAGGATCGAACTCAGGTCCTTCTGCTTACTGACTACACCAGGCTTATAATTTGAACTTTCCTAATGATTTGACCCTTGAGTCATTAGAAGACACCGTGTAGGACTTTATCAGTAAAGTGACAGCTATCAGTCACAATGACTTTAGTCATATGACATGCTCAGAACAAGAACACATGTAGAGCTAGAAGGCAGAGGAACAGTTGCTTCAGGCTAGGGGTGTAGTGATGGGGAGAAGAGGAAAGTGGCAGCTAGAGAGTCAGTGATTCAATCTCAAAGTGTGCTAAAATAGACTGTAATATTTTCACCTATTGGTGCATATACCCCAAATACTGATTTCTACATTAAACGAGTGACAAGTATGTTCAGACAATTGTGATCCAATAACATTGCTTTTAAAAGACAACATGTTGTAGGGCACTGTCTATGTTTTCTTCTACTGGTTTCAGTGTTTTGGGTTTCACACTGGGGTCTGATTAATTTAGAGTTGGTATTTTTAAGATTTTATTTATTTACTTACTATGTATACAATGTTCTGCTTGCACATTTGTCTGCGTGTCAGAAGAGGGAAGAGGGCACTAGATCTCATTACAGATGGTTGTGAGCCACCATGTGGTTGCTGGGTATTGGACTCATGACCTCTGGAAGAGCAGCCAGTGCTCTTAACCTCTGAGCCATCTCTCCAGCCCAAGAGTTGATTTTTGTGCAAGGTGATAGAGGGTTAGTTTCATTCTACTATCCATGGACTTTTAGTTTCCCCAGCACCATTAGCTGAAGATGCTGTATTTTCCCAGTGTGTATCTTTGGCATCTTTGTCAAATATCAGATGCCTGAGCTACATGTACTTACATATGGGTCCTCTATTTTGTTTCATTGATCTACATGCTTTTGGCCACTACCATTCTGTTTTTATTACCATGGCTCTGTAATATATCTTGAAATCTGGAATTATAATCCCCCCAGCATTGTTCTTTTTTTTTTCTTCATTGCTTTGGCTACCAGAGTTTTGTGTTGTCAGGTGAATTTTAGTTTTTTTTTCTAATTCTGTGAGGAATGCTGTGGTGATTTTGGTAGAGATTGCATTAAATTTGTAAATGACTTTTGGTAGAATGGTCATTCTCACAGTATTAATTCTGTCAGTGCAGGAGCTGTTCCACCTTCTGGTAGCTCTTCAGTCTCTGTCTGCAGAGACTTGCAGTGTTCACTGTGGAGGTCTTTCACCTCCTTGATAAATTTATTTCTCAATCTTTGAAGTCTTTGTGAATGGAACTGTTTCCATAATCTCAGCGTGTTTCTGGCTGATGCATAGGAAGTCTACTGATTTTCTTAAGTTGATTTTGTAGTCTGCCACTTTACTGAAATTTTGGGAAAGGACAGGCTTCTGAACAGGCTTCATCTGCCCAGGAATTAAAGCCAATCGTTGACAGACAGGACTTTCTAAAACCAAAAAGTTTCTGTATAGCAAAAGAAATAATCAACAGAGTGAAGGGAGAGTATCTTTGCCCACAATGCATCTAATAGACAATTAATATCCAGAATATATAAGGAACTCCAAAATCAGAGCAAAGAAAAAAAAAATGACCCTATTAGACAACGGGCTAGCAATCTGAACAGATTATTCTCAAATGAAGAAATAACAATGGCTAAGAAATATCTCAAAAAGTGTTTAACATCTTCACCAATTAAGAGATTTAAATTCAAACTACTCTGAGATCTCATCTTACACCAGGTAGGATAGCTAAGACTGGCAAAACAACCAAAACAAATGCTAGCAAGGAATGGAGATAGGAAATTCATTGGTGGTAGGAGTGCAAACTGGTCCAATCGCTTTGGCAATCAGTGTGGACAAATCTCAAAAAAGGTAAAAATAGATCTGCCATTCAGCCCAGCTATTCCACTTGTTGGCATGTGCTCAAAGGACTTGACATCCCACTCCACAAACACTTGTTAAGCCAAATTAACTGCTATTCTCACAATAGCCAGGAAATGTAAACAACCCACTGTCCTTCACCTGATGGTAGATAGTCAAAATGTGGTACATATCTAGCTGCAAAGAAAAATGAAATCTGCAAAATGAAAAATTTACATGTAAATGGATGGAATCAGAAGACATTATACTGAATGAAAGCTGGGCATGGTGGCACACATTTTTAAAGCCAGGACTAAGGAGGCAAGCCAATCTCTGAGTTTGAGGCTAGCCTGGTCTACAGAGATAGTTAGAGCATAGCCAGAGCTACACAGAGAAACTGTCTTGAAAAACAAAACCAAAATCAAACAAAATGTTATACTGAATGAGGCATCCTAAGTCCAGAGGGACAAAAGCTACATGTTATTTTTTTTTCTCACATGTGGGTCTTAGCTCCAAATCTTTAGATGTAGAGTGCAGAAACCAGGAAAATAAGGGACCACAGAGAATGGAGGGGAAGGGGAAGAAGGAGCTATAGGGAAGGGAATGGCAGGATACAGGTGCTGTGAAGAGGGAAATGGAGAAAACACGACAAGGAGTGAAAATTGCCTGGGAAGTGGGGAGTGTGTGTGTGTGTGTGTGTGTGTGTGTGTGTGTGTGTGTGTGTGTGTGTGGAAACTATAACTAACAAGTAGGGGGTTATGAATTTGAAGAGTAGGAGGGACTTGGAAGAGCCCTAGGGAGAAGACTGATGTAAATACAGCACATGTGAAATTTTGAAAAAAAAAAACAACATGTAAGTAGCTGTATTTAAAACAGAAAACAAGTCAGTAAACAAGTCAGTAATACAAAAAATTGTAATTTTTTGTATTAAGTACCCAGAATTGAGCAGTGTGTAAAGAAATGTGTTCATTTAGGACAGTTTTGGAGGCTGGAAAGCTAAGGTTGGGCTGCTCTTTTGTTTGTCTTTAGCATCACAGAGGAAGCAAGTGCAAGAAGCATCATGGCATGGTGAGATTGGATGTCAGGATGCAGGGAGTGAACAAGGGACCTAAGAGTTACTAAGTCTTTCTAGGTCAGAACTCCAGCAGCCTAGCAGCCTTCCACTAGGCCTCACCTAGTATCTAACCTATTAAAGGCCCTTCAGTTTTTTACAGGGCCACACTAGGACTGAGGCTCGAAGGGACAAACCACAAGCAAATGGTTGCACACTGTGATTTTCTTAAAGAAAACTATCTTCAGTAAGGAAAATACATAGACTTCACTGTTCTAAACATGAAGGAGAAAAAATTTTACTTTTAGAGCTATTGGAAGGAACTTAGGAATGGGAAAACCTGATGCCCAAGATCCACATGGAGGATGGAGAGAACTGACATTGGAAATGTTTGCTCTGACTCGACATGCACACCAGCGCTCACTAGTCCACTCCCCCCATGCACACCAGCGCTCACTAGCCCACTCCCCCCATGCACACCAGCGCTCACTAGTCCACTCCCCCCATGCACACCAGCGCTCACTAGTCCACTCCCCCCATGCACACCAGCGCTCACTAGCCCACTCCCCCCATGCACACCAGCGCTCACTAGTCCACTCCCCCCATGCACACCAGTGCTCACTAGTCTGCCTACTCCCCCACATGTACACCAGCGCTCACTAGCCCACTCCTGCATACAAACAAAATGAAATAAAAATTAAACCAAATTGCAGCAACCAAACTATTTCTTCATAACCAAATCAGCATATTCTCTTGGGCGATCCTCCTCAGCCTTTTACCCACCTCACTTTTCTCCTCATGAGTTAGAATCTTATCTACTGATTTCATTAGTCCAACCAATATCTAGCACATTGATCGCTGTAGCAATTGGTTTAAAACGTAGCATTAGAGCCAGGCATGGTGATGCATGCCTTTAATCACAGTTCTCAAGAGGCAGAGGCAGGAAAATCTGTGAGTTCTAGGCCAGCCTGGTCTACATAGTCAGCTCCAGGACAGCCAGGGCTACATAGAAAGACCCCACTTTCAACAACAAAACAACAAATTAGCATTAGAAATGGCACAAAAAATATACTTCGCCTAATAGATATACCTCCCTATTCTCTAGCCTCAAAATAGAATTGTAGTAACAGTGGTAGTTCCCAGGCAAGGGCACACACTGTTAGGCTAAAAATGGGAGCTTACCCACACTTCTCTTCAGTAATCTTTCAGCATAATAGAATAAAGGGTTGTGTTTCAGGAATTTACAGTGTCACTCAAGAACGGTCTAATGAATGGAATTTTATTCTTGTGGAAAGTATGGTAAAACTGGCTAAATATTGGTACAATTTTCTCTCTCATATATAACTTCATATTTATTATTGCTTTTCAATAACAGTTTTATTAAGACATGCCATTAAATTCACATACCTTCAAAATGAATAATCCTGCCATCAAGTGTTCCTGTGTGTGTGCTCTCACAGGTGCCCATTACCTCATGAATGCTATATAAATACTCTACCTCTGAGTTACATTTTCAGCCCAATTCAGTGAGTTTGAGTCTATTCATAGACTTCCCCGTTCTTCCTCTTTCCTAGGCCCTACCAATTAATAATCTATGTTTTTACATCAATGGGTTTGCCTCTTCTGACATGTCATATGAACTGATTCATACAATATGTAGCATTTTTGTATCTTGATTATCTTACCTCATTTAATGCTTTCATGCTCTGTCTGTCCTATTGCTTTTTATTGTCAAATGGTCCATTATAAGGGATAATCAGTAAACCCAACTGAAGGAAGCTGATAAGCTGATATCTGGGTTTGTGTGTGTGTGTGTTTATACATATGCACATATATATGCAGGAGTAGTACTTCTGGTCGCATGGTAACTCTACATTTTGAACAGCTACTAAGTTGTTTTTCAAAGTGGCTGCCTCGTTTTCTTGCCTCATTCTAAAAAATAAATTTAATTGCATTTTATTGTATATGTGTGGACATATGTATGCTGTGGCAGTCACATGGAGGTCAGGGGACAGCTCCCAGGATTTGCTTCTCTTATACCATTCAGAATCAAGATCAAGGCTCCAGGTCTATTCAGGTTGCCTCCTAAGGCTTGAATAAAACCCTCAGAAACAAGCTATCTTTTTACATGTCTCTTGTTCTTTAAGCAGTATTGGAAAGTCAATCCCATTTACTTTGTCCAATAGTTTATAAAAACCCGACCTCATTCAAACACTTCAATAGTGTGTTGATTTTTCTAAGAATCAAGCCCATGTCTGAGGAAAGGTACTATTTAGCAATACCAATCTCACATAGGCATGTACACAGATTCCTTGCTGGGTGTGGTGGTGCACAGTGGTAATCCCAGTATTTGGAAAGTGGAGCCAGGAGGATCTAGTGAAGCCAACTTGGGCTACATGTTTTACAAAACCAAGTAAAATGAGAGACAGACAGACAGAGAGAGAGAGAGAGAGAGAGAGAGAGAGAGAGAGAGAGAGAGAGAGAGAGAGAGACTGAAATTTTCTGCCAGGCAGTATGTTTTCCCTGTGACTACACCATAGTCTCTACAGTTCTGAATGGCAATGACCAAACCTAAGTTAGTGTTGGTGTTTGCAACTATTTTGGCTTCAATTCTTTCAAAAGCCAAGTCCTAATGCTTCTCTGACAATCAAAGTATTGGGGCTCTAAGAACTCACACAGTGAGGAGAATGTGTGAGCAAGCCCCTCCTGACCTCAGGCACATCTCTGTCTATCTGTTCTCCCGCTTATAAACCAAGGAAAAAACTATCTGTTTACAGCTCCTTGGAGGGATAATGGGCGTTTATGAGTTGCAACATGCTAACTCCTGCCTGGTGTGCCGGAAGGAGTAAATAAATCCTGTCATTATTCTTGTTTGCTATTTTTAAGCCAGTCATAAAATTATAATATGAGTTAGATTTTAAAAGGAACTATTTAGGGCAGAGTGACTAAGTGCACTTAAAGATAATGTTCTGGCTTGGGATAATGATTTCAAAGATGTTGCAGGTCCTCATGGACAGGACAGAGGAGCAGAGCATGCCAGTCTTCATTCCTGACATCTGATTGGACCTTACTGTGGAAGGAGTAGGAGAGGTACAACCAGAGGTGCTGAGGGTGAGCTTTCATCTCCCAAATGAGGAGAAAAAAAAAATCCTTCTTCCATTAAAGGGTGTCTGAGAATTAAATAAGAAAGGACTTAAAAGAAACATTTCTTACAGATTAGAATTTTTAAATACCTTCCAGAATACCTATTTTGTGCCTAAGTAAGTTAAAAAGTAACCCCAAAATAAGTATAAAAACAATTCAACCCTTAACGTTCTAATACTGTAAACATTTAAGATTGCATCATTATGAACAAGAAATATTCTACAACCAAAATTTTGAGGATATTTGATCATATTTTGGTGAAAATATTTTAGGTCTGTGAGGGTACTATTATACTGTCAGTATAGAAGAGACTCTTGCTACACATTAATATATTAGAATTAGGAATCTTCAAGCATACAATTCTACAGTAGAGAGAATCTTCTTATAAAAACCCCAAGGATGGAAGGGAAGTTAGAGAGGAGGGAAGATATGAAGGCATGGGATTCCCACAAGTGCATTAGGACTGGCAGCTAGAAGACACAGGCTGAGCTCTAACTGGTTGTGATGACTAATCTCTACTGCTATCATGACTGGATTTGAAATCCTCAGGGAGACACCATGGGAAGTTGAGAGGCTGTTCCTAGAGAGGCTTATCTGAAAGGGGAAGGCTTACTCGGGGTGATCAGCACTACCCTGGGCTGGGGTCAGAGACTGAAGCAAAAGGAAGATGTGGAGCTACTTGACTTAATCTTTTGCTTCTGACTGAGTATGCAGTGTGAGCGACCAACTGGCTGCCTTGTGTTCCTGTCGCCATGCTGGTCTACATCCCTTTAACTATGACCAAAATGAAGGCTTCTCTCTGTAAGTTCTTTCCCCAGTATCCTGGCCTGGTTCTAAAGAGTTGCTTTTTTCCCTTTTTTATTATTTATATATGTGTACACATGTGCATCAAACTACACATGTACATATGTTTTCAGATGTGTTGAAGCCAGAGGTCAATATCCCATCTTTTTTCTGTGTCATTTTCCACTGAACCTGGCACTCAGCAATTTGTCTCCATCCTCCAATGCAGATGCCACAGACATAGGCTGCTGAGTCTGGCTTTTTGGTGTGAGTGTTGGTGATCTGAGCCCACGTACACATTATTGTATGGCAAGCACTCACCAACCAAGCCCTCTCTCTAACACCCATCCCTTATTTTGTTATTCTTAAGTCATATTTTGCATCTATTCAGCTCTTGCAGGGACAATCTGAATGAACTAAGGGATGAAAATGTTTCCTCTGTAGGTTTGAGGCAGATTCTGAACAATCCTACAAGTTCATTCTTAATTTTCCTGACACTTAGGTCTGAACTTCATTTTTCTCCTGCTTTGAAACATCCACTTTCTGGGCACCATCCACAAGCAGTTTTCCTTTGTGTCATACCACAGAAAGGATACAGGCTGAAAACTGAGGTCTATGTTGTGGTCCTAAAAATGCCATTCATTCTAGCTCAGGGCCTTGATCCTCTCAGCACAGAGAAAGGGGGCAGAACAGAAGTTCATTATGTTAGATAAAAATGGACAAGCAAAATCAAATGAAGTCCTTGGCTTCAAGTGGGTAAAATCCAAGACTCATGTCAGTCTCAGGGACAGTAGTATGAATTGCATGACTTTGACACCATGTGTTAGAAACAATGCGGTTAGTTTGGCCGTATTGAGGTGGCTGGGGAGCAGGAGGATCTTCAAGGTCCTTAGGTCACTCAAAAGGGATTAATTTTTGTAGAATCTAAACCAGTTCTCACAAGAGTGACCCCAAGCCCTTGACTGCCCTACAACTGCTTCTCTAGTGGCCTGATCTGTCTCCTACTTTCTCTTCTGTCATGATGCCGATTTCTGTTGTGCTTTCACCAAAGGCCTAGCTAGTGGCTTCCCAGGTTATAACCTATGTCTTTTATATGCTATCCACACTCATTCATTTTATTATAGTAACAAAAGCAAGACTCACAGAGAAGATATGGATGAAAACGAACATCAGCATGGTAGGACCGAATAATTGCAAAGTAGAGACCACTTTGAGTAGAGATGGTTTTTAGCTAATGTTAAATTATATTGAAGGCAATATAGTGAATTTGTCTCCATTACTCATTGGGGAGGTTTTTTTTGCTTGTTTGTTTATTGAGGGTTTGTCTGCTAACACATATTATGGTTTTTGAAAAATCACTTTTATTTTCATCTAATCTGATGTTATATATAGGAGAGCATCATGGTGAAAACCACAGAAACAGCTGACCTGAACAAGGGAGAGCTCTTGGTCCCCAGACTGATAGCTGGGAAACCAGCATGGGACTGATCCAGACCGCATAAATGTGGGTGTCAGTGAAGAGACCTCGGAAATCTATGGGACCTTTTGTAGTAGATCAGTACTTATCCCTAGCATAGGAATGGATTTTGGTAGCCCATTCCACATAGATGAATACTCCCTGAGCCTAGACACAAAGGAGTGGGCCTAGGCCCTATCCCAAAGGATATGACAGACTCTGAAGACCCCCTATGGAAGGCCTCACCCTCCCTGGGGAGCAGAAAGGGTATGGGATAGGTAGGGTGTTAGTTGGGGGGAGGTAGGGGAGGAGGGGAGGCAGAGGGAACCAGGATTGATATGTAAAACAATCTTGTTTCTAATTCAAATAAAAAATAGAGAAAAAATAGGAGAGCATCAATTGTGATGATTAGTAGTTAGCTTCAATGAGAGAAAGTGATGTACAAGTGAAGAGCCTTTGGAAGTAGCCTTAAATTCTCTGCAGATCAGAGAGTGGGCACTTCAGGAATAACAGAGTTATGTGATTGTTTCTCCTCCTGCCCAAAGAGCATGTGGTTGGGAGGGGCTTACTTCCACTGCCCAGTCCACCAACCTGTCTGTCTTGTGGCTACTCTGGCTCCTTTGCTCTTCCTGTGTGCACATCTATCTGTTCATACGTACAGAACAGCACTCTTGTATTCTTAGGTCCTCAGCTGACATCACCCACATTCTTAGCACAGTGGCGGAACACTGAAAGCCACACTGCTGGGTACCAACCAGAAATAAAAACATCAACATACCTATCCTGTTGTAGAAAATGCTTGTGGCTAACAAGCCCCAAATAAACCTGTCCTATTCCATTTCTCTTCACCTATGTTGTGACAAGCCCTCGACTTTTGCTGCTGTGGAGGTTCACGGGAGTGTGGACTCTACAGTGCCTGAAGTTCTGTCAGTCAAAGAACGATGCTGCCTGTGAAGTATGTGTCTGAAATGATGGGACTTTCTGAAGAGACAAGTCTCAGCCCAGGGGAGCATAATCACAAAGGCCATATCTGTTAAGAGGATCAAATCCAGAATATATAACGATCTCTCAAACTTCAATAATTAGGAAAAAAAGCCTTCCCGTTTTTTAAAAATTGCACAAAATGTATGAAGTTATTTCACCAAAGACACATGAAAGGTGAATAACCCCAAGCACAGAGGCTCTCCATCAGCAGTCATGAGAGAATGCAAATTGAGACTTCACAGCGACTCTACTCTGTCTTACTAGAATCGCTAAAGTAAATAAATAAAAATACACAAAATAACAAGTCCTGGTAAAGACCCAGAAAACAGATTTTCACATCCTATTGCAAAATGACACACATGTAAACTGGTAGTTTCTTACAAATTATATACACATCTATCTTATAAGCCAGCCTCTCCAAGGTATTTATACAACTGAAATGAAAATTATATTCACACAAAGATCTGTACTCAAATGTTTAGAATGGGTTTATTTGCAATAGAGAAAAAACAATGTTCATCAACTATATAACAGATGAACATTATATTCATAAAATGGAACAGTACTCCATAGTGAAAAAGGTGACTGACTGAGTGACTTACTGGTAAAGGCAGCAGTGTGGGTGGACCCCAAGTGCAATGAACTTGCTGATCCTCTTTATATACTATTTTGGAAAAAGTGAGGCTAATACTATGACATGAAACTATTTGCTAGACTCATAGGACTGTATGTCAAGAAGATGAATCCTAGAGCATACAAGTTGTGCCTTAATATAGAATGGAAAGGGGAACACTAGGAAACTCTAGAGGAAAAGAAAAGGTTCTTTAAAATTCAGAGCAGAAAAATTCTAAGGTCACATCAAAATCAGCTAGAACCCTTCCCAGACACCAACTGCATTTTAAAATACTCCATTCTAATATCACATGAGATTAGGTAACCAATGAAAAAGAAAGACTCACCCCAACACAGCCTTCACTTGGGTCTACTCTCTGGTAAAATCTACCAGCCCCAGGGCACACCAGACTCAGCAGCTCCCCTCTCTCCCTGTCTGAGGTACTTACTATTTATTAAGGATTTGCATTGACACAGAGTATTCATACAGACAACTGGTCCAACATAAAAAAAGACACATGAGGAAAAAATTCACCCACAAATGATTCACCTAGGAATGCCTACAATATCAACTCTGTAACAGTCTGATTATCGTGAAGAACCAAAACTTGGTGGATACGAAGTTGTGAATTTTAAATCTCCATGGAAGGATAGATAGCCACTATTGGTCAATGGTCTTATTCCCTCCTATAAAGAGACCCTACAATGACTCTACGATGTCTTATTTGGAAATAACCCATCCTGGGTAAAGGCTGAAGGAAGGATCCTCATATTAACTCCCAAGAGCTCTGCTCCTGTATTCTTCAGGTTCTTCTACAGAAAGATGTGCATCCACACCCATTTCAGGTGGCTTCTGGGAGGATGACAACATTAGCAAGCAGCTACATTACCTGGCTAGCAATAGAAAGGTTTCTGAAGTACAGCAGGAACTTCAAAGATCCTGCTGGGCAAGAGACAGGAAATGCCTGAGACTGGCAGCAGAGAGATATACACAATCCCCTGGCTATCTTTCTGGGTTCAGAAACTCAAAGTGCTCTATCTAAGAAGGGGGTGGGGGGCGGGAGAGTCCTTTTCACATCAGTAGGAAAAGCCATGTTCCCAAGTCCAAACTTATTTTACTACTTTACATTTCCGCTCTCAAACTAACTCTTCTGGAAAATCACAGGTGAGGGACTATTCTGAATGACAAAGAAGTGGAAAGAAATGCTGCAAGTTGAGAATGTTTCCATTAGTAGGAAACCGCAAACAAGAGACACCAAAATAAACAAAGCACAAAACAGCCCAATGCTAAAGAGAAGGCTCAGTAGGTAAAGGTCTTACCATCAAATGTGAGGTCACAGTTCAGATCCCTAACACTCATATAGATGCTGAAAGGGCATGGAAGCCTCTCTGTAAACCCAGCATTTGGGAGGCAGAGATCTCAGGGCAAGCTTGTGAGCTAGATTACATTAATGGAGTTGGTGAGCTCCATGTCTAGCAAGCAATCCTGCCTCCATTCATGAAGTGGAGAACAATTGAGGAAGACATCTGACACAAACCTCTGGCTTCTATGCCCAAGAGCACATATGTTTACACATACTTGCACACATGTGAGTCCACACATGTGAACACACATACTTACATACATGTGTGCCACACACATAGGGGGGACAACAACAACAAAAATGTCCCACCACGCTGCTTTTTGTGCTTCACTAAATCCCTGCAAAAAAGGGGGCCATCAGAGGCTCTGTGTGGTACCTGATCTGTGGTTGAGGGCTGCTTCCGTCTTCAAATTATTATAGCAGCAAACTGAGCACGATGGGGAAAAATGGCCCAGGTGGAGCATGTCTAAAACTACACTGCAACTGTAACATCATCAGCCATGACACATGGACACTACTGAAGATGCAGCAACCCCACACAACGTGCAGACTTTGCTGAGATCACAGTCTAATTTTTGTGTCATCCTTTTGTGTGTCATCCTTTTTGCAGGGACCATGCTAATCTTCTCTGTATTGTTCCAATTTTAGTATATGTGCTGCCGAAGTGAGCACTTGAAGGGCTTTAAAACACCCCAGCAAAAAGCAAACAAACAGGAAGTAAATGTAGAAATTCTTGGTTTCTATTAAATGTGAATGGTGTGTTCATGGCGGTCATTTTGTTATCATCTCTATTTATACTAGAATATGTTCATAATACATGTTTTTTTAAAAAGCAACAAAATGGAGCCAGATGTAATGGGACACACCTACAATCTAGACTTTGGGGTCTAAGAGTGAAAGATCAAATTGGAGGCCAGCCTGGGCTAGATAATGATACTGAGAACAAATAAAAGAAGAAACCATTCATTCTTACATCCAAAGTCCCCCATTGTACTACTGTCCAGGGACTTATCTGGAGATCTGCACAATGATCGAGAGTGCCCATGCATTAGAAGTTGCCTGTTCTTATTTCATAGGGTGAGTGATGGAGAGGAAAAGTGCTGTAATGTGCACTGAAGGACAATCAGGTCAGCTTCAGCCCAAGACACTGATTAGCCCACGATGGACCACCATTAACCCAGACACTGGCCGGCTGTCTTGGGATTGTTCACAGAAAGTCCCCTGGGGAAATCCTGAGTGCCACCTTTCACTTTAGGGCCCAACTCACAGGGCTGCTAATCTAATCAGTGGATTGATGCTAAATTGTTACTGGGATACCAGAAGTTAATCTGTAACAAGCAGACACTCCAACAGGGGCATGCTGGAGTCACAAAGCCACTGGGTGTCATTAGAGTCTTGGTGAGAAGCTGGAACACCAAGCTCCTCAAATCAAACCAGACTCTAGTCACGCAAGTCTACAATCCGCCCAAGAACTGCAATTCTTAGGATTGTGGTTGATTCCATGAAGGAGCAGGCCCAGAAGTCTTCCAACTAGACCAGACCTAAGGCTTAGAGAAAAATGCTATGCTTATGAGTGTCGTGACGTTGGAAAGCTCTACTTCATGAACTCCTGTGTTCTAGTTTTCTCACCAACAAACAGAAGTCATTTGAAGAATCAGAATATACAACCCACAGGAATAGCTCACAAGGCTCTATCCCTGTCTGGGGGTTTGTACTCAGTTAATGGTTGGTAGGGTTGAGGGAGAAACATTTACTTCAGTGGTGGACCCGGTGCTTGTTCTCCTGTAAACCACCCTTCATTCACCCTCTGTAGGCAGCCCTAATAAAACTCACTGGGTCATTACAAAGCAGAGTTGGGAGGCATGGAAGTAGAAGAGGGACAAGTAGGGAAAAGGAAGGGGGTCAGTAGAAGAGTGGGAGACATCGGAGAATAAAGGGGGATGAATGTCATTGTATTACATTTTGTAACAATACCTACTATGTATAATTACTATGTATAGTAATAAAAATGAAAGACAAACAAAATCTCACATAATCTGTGTAAAGACTTAGAACCATGTAGGATACTTGGTCGACATAAGCCATAGGAAACTTGCTTGAATATCAGACATTAGTTGCAAACCAAAGAAGATGCTCCAAAAATTTAAGTCAGAAAGGATTTGCTAGCTGGGCATGATGGCACCCACCTGTAATCTCAGTCATGAGAGGAGGAGCAGAGGCTCAGGGCGAGGCTATGCCATATAGGAACAACCTGTCTCACCAAAGTTGGGAGGAAAAAGAATTTCCTGGAAAGCAGCTTCTATTGTGTTTTCAGTCAAGTCTGACGCCCAGTACAGAACAAATGGAGATGCCAGCCCACTTCCTACCATCAATGTGATTTGGGACATTTGCTCAACTTCTCTGAGCTGTGTTTTTTCTCAATTGTTAGATAGGGATAATATGACCTCCCCATGATGGTGATGAACATATTGGTATAAACTGAAGAACATGGCATAGTGATCCATTGTGTACATGAGAGTCTGATATGATGGTCTGAACTGTGTTGACTGGCCAGCCTCTAAACCTGCACTCTTGAGGGTCCAACCAAGTAGTTATGGTCTAAACTGACTAGTGCCCCGTGGTCAGTTCAAGGGGCAGCTGACCTGAGCTGAGAGAGAGACTCAACCTTGACCAGCCATGTATGTCTTAGAGAAATAAACACAAAATAGGGCTTTCATCTGTCTTATTGTCTACTTAAAAGTAGCTGGCCAATCTCTAGTTGTGAGGGATTAAAGTCAGGTGGGTCCAATTTTTTGACACTGTGACACAACGTTGTCATCTACAAAGTTCATGCTTAAGAACCATTCAGTTTAGCCGGGCATTGGTGGCGCATGTCTTTAATCCCAGCACGTGGGAGGCAGAGGCAGGTGGATCTCTGTGAGTTCGAGGCCAGCCTGGTCTCCAGAGCGAGTGCCAGGATAGGCTCCAAAGCTACACAGAGAAACCCTGTCTCGAAAAACCAAAAAAAAAAAAAAAAAAAAAAAAAGCCATTCAGTTTAAACACACACACACACACACACACACACACACACACACACACACACACGCAATCTCCTAACATTTTAGGTAAGCTCCTTGTTTTGGGCAATGTATTCTCAGGCTCACTTGGCCAGTGGACTATAGGTTGGACACACTTTATAAATCTTGTGGAAAGTACTACTGAATAATACCAAAAGAATAAAACAACAACAAAAAGAGTAAACTTAAAAAGCAAAGATTGCCTATGTTCTTTATAGCCAGAAGCCAGAAACAATCACTTCCCAAACCTTTGTGTTTCTTCTAAAGATTAATGTTACTTGCACATACTGCTCTATTAAGTCATAGTTGTATTATTACATAATTATATGCTCATTATAAATATATAGTTATTGGTTAACTAGTATTAGTGTGGCTTCCTGGCCACTTGAACCCCAGGATTCAGCACCCAGCACAAAATTATAAACCCAGATAAACTTTCTCACTTTTAAAAGCTGGAAAGTTTCAGGTGTCCATCATCTGCTTTTCACTAAGTATCAACTTCCCGGTATGTTAAATCTACACGCTCATTCGTAATGGCCGCACATCAATCCTATGTTGGCAAGGTATTGTATTTGTCTTTCTTCCTCCTGAGGTACTTGTTTCTAGTTCTTTCCTACTATAACACGGCATTGAACAGTTCATAAACACCACTGTCCAACTGTTTCTTTAGGTGGGGCATTGATGGATCAAGGTGCACTTGATTCTCAATGTTCTAATGGGGGTGGGGGAAGCAGGCCTTGGTGCGATGGGAGGTTAAGGGAGTAACTTTGGTTAATAGAAAACAGTATCTTACAGGTCCAGACAGACAAACAGTCTCTCTCTCTCACTTGTCTACCAGCAAGTCTGATTAGCTCATTGATGAGAACTAACCCTCCTGTGAAAGGGTGAAGGTCAAGCAGAAACAGAGCTTGGGGATCGGGGATTGGTAAAATGTTAGCTGTGTACGTATGAGGACCTGAGTTCTGTCCCTGAACCCATGATAAAAAACCCACTAATTGTACAAGCTTGGAATCCCAGAACTGGGGAGATGGAGACAGAAGGATTCCTGAGGCTTACTGACAAGACAATCTAGCCAAGTTGAAAATCTCCTTGTTTAATGAGAAATAAGGAGAGCAATGGGGGAAAACCTGATGTTAACTTCTAGCCTTCACTTGCATTGGCACACACACACACACACACACACACACACACACACACACACACAGAGAGAGAGAGAGAGAGAGAGAGAGAGAGAGAGAGAGAGAGAGAGGGAGAGTGAGGGGGAGAGGGAGAGAGAGAAAAGGAACAAGACCTGTGCTTTACCTGGAAGCAAGCAGAGGAAATGACTCACAGAAACAATACCCTTTCTGAGGGTTCCCCAGCCTGCCACTGAGGCCCCTGGCATGAAGAGCAGGTGGACCAAGAGCTCAGTAAACCTGTGCCTGCTCTCACAAAGGCATGCCACAGGAAGACAACACCCGACTCCCAATGTGAATCCCAATGGCCTTGAAAACGGAATGAAAGGAAACAAACAAACAAACAAAACAATAAACAACCCCCCACCATGGAGATACATCCAAGCAGTCAACATGCATATACAATGGCCTCAAAGTAAGGCTAAGGCAGAAAGGGCAGACACTAGGCGGAGAGAAGCTTTCCACTAACAAAATGCTACACTGGGTGAAGAGGAAATAAGTGCTCTCAGTCCCACCACTGGTGGGTGCAATGGCTTTGGGCAAGTCTCATAATTGATTTACAATGTGTTTTCTGCAAAGTTACAAGTGATTACATCTGGGTTTGGTGTTTGCAGTTTCCCTTCCCTTCCCATGATATCTTCCCTGTTTTCATGATCTTTCCTTTGTTTTCTTTTTCATCTTCCATCCTGTGAATGCCTAACATCTGCTAAATCCTGTCCCAGGACCTTTATTACTTCATGCTTAGGTCTGAACACACCTGGGCAAGTTCACATTATTTTTACTTGATACTCTATAATGTCATTCAGGTCACACACAACAGAATATGGATGGGTTGCTAGTTTTTTCATCATGACAGAGAAGAGTTGCTCGATAAGTGCTTGATGGCTCAGTGAATAAAAATTCACACAAAGCTACACCTTGCTTTGTAAGTCCATGGTTTCCATCACATTAGGCTCCTTCACACGTTTTTTGAATACATTATCTCAAACTCTTTTCTGAGAAAGAGACCTATATCAAGAATCAGAAGTGAGCAAGGCACACAGTCCATTTGTGTGAAGCAGTGTAATAGCCTGGTAACCTGCCCTGCTGAGAATCCCACAATCCAGCAACTAAAATGTGACACATACTCTGTGTGGGGCTTCCAGAGGCCACCCGCAGACTTGGGTAAGGAAAAGTTCCGATAGGTGTTGAATATGTGGTATACAGCTCCTGAAAATAAGCAACTAACTCCATACCCTACACTCTGAATTCCTCTTCCATCTACAACTGGGTGTTGAACTAGATGTGACTACTGAAGATTCTTCCAGTTCAAATATTTTACTGCCCTAAAGACCAGGAAGAATTACCACGAGAAAGTGAAGTCCTAAGGGTACAAGGATGACTAGTTCCTTAAATTCAACTTTAGCAGTGACACTCTAATTTACTTGAATATTCCAATTGGTTGGACACTTATTAAACCTGCTACTATGATCCCATCCATTTTCCTGAGAGACACGGGTTGGTTTCTTCATTTTAATTAGGGAGAAGAACATCCAATCATAGATATCAGTGATTTAAACACAAGTACCATGTCCATGTC
This sequence comes from Cricetulus griseus, assembly GCF_003668045.3. Taxonomy (NCBI): domain Eukaryota; kingdom Metazoa; phylum Chordata; class Mammalia; order Rodentia; family Cricetidae; genus Cricetulus; species Cricetulus griseus. The sequence goes on along the minus strand of NC_048601.1, from coordinate 50,883,304 downwards.
TTTTAAACACATTAATTAGACAGAAGGGAAGAATCATGTATTTCCCTTCTAGCCCATGTAAACATGTTTAAAATATGTACTTGCTAACATGTATTTGGGAAATTAAAATAAGCCTAACTTACTATAATAAATAAAGAAACTAAGACAAAAGTCCTAATTATTAAACTAGCTGGTACCTGGCAGGCTTGCTACTACTCCAGCTCCTAGAACTATTGTTTCTGAGGATAAATGCCCAATGCCAACTTTTGGGCTTTTCCTTTGCTTTCTTCCTTTGTAGACAAAGTCTCAATATATAGAGCAGGCAGTCCTGGAAGTCACAAAGTAGCCTAGGGTAGCCTTGAACTTGTGATCCTCAAGGTTTGTGCCACCACATCTGACTCCTTCATTCCTTTGTATAGACTAAGTAATGGTGATTTCAGTTATATCCCACCTTGCTCTGATAGTAAGAACACAAAAATGGATGCAATAAACCTAGAGACCTACAATTCTATATATATTCTAGCTATTGACTATTTTCAGATTATAAGTAGTTATCATTATCTTTTAAGGTTCACTTTCAAAATAATACCTCTAGCAGGGATGAAGACATGAGACACCACCCCTCTGAGAAATCCTGACCCAGATAGAATATAATGCTGACAACTCCTTGGGGAAGCATTTAAAGCCACTCCACTTTAGTCTTAGTCTTGTAGAAGATACCAGAAAACTCTGAATAGCTACTTACTTTGTTGATGCAGTTTTTTTTTTTAATGAAGAAAGAAAGAAATAGTTCTTTCTTATGCAAGAGTTCAGTGGAATTTTAAAAACATTGTGACAAACATCTTAGCACACAAGAGCAACCTTAAGTAGGTGAACAATAGCCAGGTCTAGCGGTCAATAAGCTACAACACAACAACAACACTGCAGACTGAAGGCCACAGACAAACTTCATTTTCCTTAGATGCACAGAAAAATGCATCCCTAGGGACAGACCCATATACCAGCCAAAACCCCGACAATCTGCCCAGAATGGAGTGAAATCCAGCAGTGGGCTTATAATGTATGGATGGGACTGAAACCTAGAAGGAAGCTCACAGATCCATTTCTGGGTTTCCTAAAACCACAGGGCATTAGCTAAACCAATAAACACACATCAGGCTTTGTGAATTCCATTATGAGGAAACAAAACAAAAAAGCCAAACCCTGTGCAGTATGTATACGTTATAAATATGCACAAAACAAAAGTGAAACCAAATGAATAGAAGACATCAAGAAAATACAGACAACTGCTCCCTCAAGTTACAGGTTCAGACTCCAGTTTTGTTCTAAGAATCAACAACTTCCGCAGAAGAGGCAGCTTTGCCCACAGATGGGTTGCAGTGATAGCTTTCTGATTTCGAATCCTGACTGTACATTCTTAGCTGTGCAACCTTGAGTGAGTCACTAAAGCCCTCTGTAGTTTCCATCTATACAAGGGCCTATACCTACCTTACCCGAGGATCAAATAAACCATATTGTACATGGCGGTGTTCTGCAAACTGCAAAAAAGCTGCTGCGTTCTTGCAGTGTGGCAATGAACCCATGTCAACAATGCATCTGTGTTTAATCAAGAAGCAAATACCTGAGGTGTCACAGGCACGCCTTCCTGTTGAGGGCTCCCTCTGAGGGGTATGATGCCTGTAAATAATGTGGGGTTTGTTTTGTTCCTCTTCATCCTCTTGCTCATCCACATACAGCAGTGGTTCAATAAAATAATCTCCATCGTGGGACCGGAATGTGCCCATCTGTGTAGAGAGATGAGAGTTGATTCAATACAAAACAGCCAATGTGAGGGACAAAAATACAACATAAAGAAAGAGATGATTCCAGGTAGGAGTAGCAGCAGTTTGTTCAACCCCTCCCTGAGAGGGTTGAGGTACCCTGGAATAGCTGTGGCTTATCTTCACTCTCTGCCATATTGGAGGCTAGTTCTTGACTTGATTGCAACATGTTACATCTGCTTTCCAAATCTAGCTTTTTCTTGGTGCTAGTAAGAGTCCCATATATCTTATTCTTTCTCCAGGAGACTCAAGGAGAGTGTGTTAAGTGCTCAGGCTGCCTAGACATTCACAGACACCAGTACAATGCTGAGGGAGAAACTGACTGGCCAAAACTTTCTCCTTTCACTTTCATCAGGTAAATGATGGCCACAATGTCTTCAAGATGGTGTTGCCTGTAACCCTGACAAACAGTCTCGTCCTGTTCCCTTTGCCAAGGCAGAATGATATCCCGAAAGGCAGTATTGTCACACTCTGCTATGTGCACTCCCAGTACCACACTTATTCTCCTTGAACAACTTCCTTGCTGGTCTGTTTTTTCACATTTTGTCAGTTGGAGATTAAGTTCCTTCTTCAACTTCACCTGTGATGATGGCTAAATGGGATAAAACCAGCCATGCACATAGCTCAGAGCCAGAACCTTCTAAGGCTTTGAAGTGATCAGTGGGTTTTGGTGTATTTCTTTAGTTTTAGGCCAATTTGCTCTCACCAAACACTATAGACACCTTGCAAAAGGCCATTTTCCTGCTCCCCTTTTCACAAATCTACAAATTTTTGCAAATGATCCATGATGCCTCAAGCTTGAACCATTCAATATCATATAAACATTAAAAGTGCCGGTTTCAGAGGAGACACCAAACTTCTCTCTCTCCCCACACTGAAAATAACCCGAAGCCTTCTCTCATTTCCTGGGCACAGGAGGAAAGATCACCCTGAACAGGTGTGGGCACCTACACTAGCATCCTTCAGACCTGATTAGAGAGCTTAGACCTCTGCCTCATATGCTGCACTACACCAAAATCTCTGGGATCATTCCAAGAATCAGAATTTTAAGACACTCCCAAGGTTCTTATGAAAGAAATGGCATTGCAGGATGCCAGGCTAAGGCATGGTTTTCCCAAACCAAGGAGGACCAACACAGCCTGGGAGACAATTTTTCTTTTTCTGATAAGATTTGGGGTGCCGCTCTTCATTTACAGATTCAGAATTTCTAAGCGTGATGTTTAGAATACGACTTTTTAAAGCGGCTCCCCTTGTGACTCAAGGACATAGATTCAGGCAGATTGCATAATCTGTGACAGATTGACAAATCACCAGAGAAGCAGCAGGTTAGCACATTCATGCTCCCCGGAGCACCTTTGCCTGCGGTCAGTATGTAACTGTTTTTTTTTTTTTTTTTTTTTTTTTTTTTTTTTTTCCCTAAGTACAGAGAGGCAGGACTAGTAAAAGGAGCCTGCGAGGCATAGAAAGGAAGTGATTTGTCCTCAGTTGCCCTTCAAGTGGTACAGCAAAGGCTAGTGTTAGTGCCAATCCTGATTTTACACCGGTGTCTACAAAAACGAATCCAGTCATTCTCCTGAGGAATGTGAACTGAGCCTCTGGCCTATGGTTGAGAGTATGGATGAGAAAGCCTGAGGTAAACTTTACAACGTGGTCATCCATCAGCATGAGGCCCGGGGCAAGGTGGTGGTTCTGAAGGCCCAGGCATTTTTGCCAGCAAAATGGACAGCTCTGAGGACTGGGTCATTGTATCACAGAGCCTACAGCAAAAGCTCAATAAATGGTTACAATATGGGGACAAGATTAATTTTGTTGTTGATTCAGAATAATCACTGGGACCCAATTTATCTTGTGTTGGCTCAGGTGACCACTTGTTTAAATATATGTTTTATGCACATAAACACACTTTTGTCTGTCTGCATTGTAGCATGCAAGAGGAAGGTTGTTGGTGCAAATGGCTGGAACCGAAGAGAACACATACACCAAGAACATAGTGAACATCTGAAGAGAGACAGTGTCTATGATTTGGAGCAGAGGGATGATACCACAGACTATGGAGTCTTCGTGGGGAAGTAGAAATGAAACAACCCTTTGAAAGAAAAGAAAAAAATGTTGGCCCAAGAATGTAGCTCTCTTGCTGGCAAATACAAAACCCATCGTTCAATTGTCAGCAACACACACACACACACACACACACACACACACACACACACACCGAGAGAGAGAGAGAGAGAGAGAGAGAGAGAGAGAGAGAGAGAGAGAGGACAATATATGTACTGGAACAGGAAATTAAAGAGAATCCAGAGAAAGCATAAAGCTGACTACTTGAAATAGGGAATTTAGAAGAAGAAACTAAGATGAAATTGGACACTGGTCTATGTGTGAGAGGATGTAAGGTCAGGATCTTAAATATTGGCAGTGGAATTTGACACTGTTCACTAGAATGTGAAGAGATGTGTAAGCTATTTGAACCACGGTGGTCATGAGATCTTGCAGCCTACTTATAGACCCATTAAGGCTGTATGGCAGGGATTGGGGGGAAAAGCTGAGAGAGAAGCAGGTGGATGGAGGTTATTTCTCAGACAGTGGTCCTAAGGAGAGGAAGAGAAGGACCCTTCCTGGGCTTCAGATAAGTCTCTCAGCAGAGGAGAGCAATGTATGAGTTGGGATTCAGGAAAACAGAACTGGCACGTGTGGCGAGTGTGTGTGACCAAGGTACAGTTTTTGGATCCCTCTAAAGAGGACAGATTTCCTGGAAGCCTTCGTGGGCAGTCAGGAACATTGTTATGTAGGGACCGACCGCTACAGAAAGGGTAAAGATAAGCCTTGGGAAGAAATAACAATTCCAGGAGACAAAGAAGGCAGGAAGCACACAGTTAGACTAAGTGGTCAAAAATACAAAAAACTAGTTCACATATTTTTAAAGTATATGTAGCCTTTACCACCCCCCCCCCAAAAAAGGCATGTTGCAAATTACACGTCATGCAAATGGGGTTAGGACAATTCAGAGAGCCCTTTCAGAAGCCGCAGTTCTCAGTTCTCAAGGAGACCACATGCACTGCTAACATGTAAAAGCACCAATGGCAATTAAGGTCCTACGCAGAAAAATATTTATACAACTGCTGGGGCCACTAGGATTCCACCGGTGTGTAGGCGGGGAAAGAGGAGGAGTAAAGACTGTTTACCAACGAAGTACACAGCAGCCCTATCTAAGAACCAGGAATTGGGGGCCCCTAGCTTTAAATCAGGGGTGCCCTGGTTCTCTGGGATCTGCCTCAAGACTTTTCAGCCTATCTAGGCGGTAACCTCTCAAAAATCGGAGCCAGTCCAGCGTCCAGGCCCAGGTTTGGGGCCATGATGACTCAACGCAGCATCCACTCCGGGTCTCCGCCTACCCTCAATCAATCTCAGCCAGGCACTTTGGGCGCCAGGATTCCCAGTACTTAGCTGGTGGGTAAAGGGGCTCATCCCCTTTCCTGCATCCCAGCAGCCTGAACCTCCCCCTCCTCCTAGTCTCGTGGAGTGCGGAGCTCCCTCCAGGATTCAGCTCTTGGAAGGCTTAGAAGGATGTAACTTCCAGACCTGGAATTTAAGACGCAAGAACCAGCCATCGAATGTGGCAGCCTGTCTTTCGAGTGAGTACCCAAGCCCCCACTTAGAAAGAGGAGGAGGAAGGTGTGTGTGCCAAGGGGAGAGAGTAAATGCACCAGGGGCACAGGCTTTTAATAGCCAATTGTGCGTAATGCGCAGTACAGTGAGCTAGGAGAGCAAGCGGCTGTAAAGTTTCTGCGTCACACGCGCGTGATAGAAACGCACGTCGCTTGGGAAAGTGAAGGACCACCCTAGTTGGGGCCAGAATTGTATGAGACTCTCAACTGTCGTACGAATTTGGGGAGGTTGCCTTATAAGTTCCAATGGAGGGTAAATGGAGGGGTCAGGAAGCAGGGGGTGGAGGTACCAACTTGGATCTCCCACTAAGTGCCCACTTGTCAGCACAGGGTGGGTGGTATCCGTCATACTCAGCCTTCCTAGAGAAAACGTGCGCTATACATTCGTATTCCTGTCCTTTGGAACTGCCACGGGTTCCGGAAGAATGGGGACTCTTCTTAAAAGACACCTTTCCAGGCTCTGTCCCACTACTCTAGCGCCTCCAGCCACCACGCCAGCAGGGTGCAGAGTCGGACTGCAGTGCACCACCCCTCCCCCCCACTTCCACCCCTTAACACCGCCTTAGAGACAGGCTCCGCCCTCACTCTGGGCTCTCAGAGTATTTGGCCCACCCTTCCTTTCCTGGGACAGGATCGGCTTCCCTGTCAGTCTGGGTCAGTTTCAAAATTCCTTGCACGTGATAAAAGGCTCCAAGAGGAAAGAACGCGGGGACACTAGGTTATGTACTCCCGTCCACAACGGGAGATATCCCAGCACTCCAGAAGGGGTGTCCCGGGATTGTCAGTTTACATCCCTGACTCGGGAAGCGCCAATGAGGAGTTAGGTCCGCCCTGCGCTCAGCAGCGCTGCTCTTGGGCGGCCAAGTTTGCTACAAGAAACCACAACCCCCAGGAACTTTCTCTTGAGTTTGTAAACCGACGTGCAAGCTACTCTGTGGAGTTGGGCTACCCACAGCAAGCGCAATCCATCCTCAAGACAGCTCTAAAAGATCCACGACTCTCTGGGGACAGATGTGTACTCTCTTCTCGAGTGTAAACGCACGCACCCCGCCGGTAGACCCCCAAATCCCGGGATCTAAGCCAGTGTTGATATTTAACGCCAGGGCATAGACTCGGTAGGTTCAGACTAGGGTGCAATTAAGTCTTAAAGAAGCAGACGAGGAGGCGGGGAGGAGGAAAGGGACACGCGCCTACTTACCATTCCGGAGCACAGGCTGATGACCGCAGTGTGCTCGGACTTGGTATTGACATGGCCTTTGTAGAAACAGTGCCTAAGTTCCATTTCCTCTTCGGAATACAGTTTGGTCTGGTTCACCCCTGGCTCTCCAAGGAGGGTGACAGTGAACAGTGGAGCGATAAATCCGGTATGGGCGGTGAGATTAAATAGAAACTGCTGGCCAAAGGCTGAGAGGCGGTAATGCGCCTGGGAAGAGGTAGAGGAAGACGACGAGGAGGAGGCAAAGGCAGGCCAGGGGTCAGAGGCAGAGTTAATGCTTCGTCGCCTTCTTTTGAAGTGCACGTTCGTGGGAAAGGGTTCCCCGAGGGTGTTCACTCGGATGGGAGACGCGATCTCATATTCGCTCAAAGTCTCTAATAATTTCACTGCAGGGAGAAGCAAAGGCAAAGGAACTAATCATTCATTTCTCCGAAAGCTTTCATTTCAAAAGAAGATGGGGGGCTTTGCTCTAACTTATTTTGCAGCCCCTGCGTGTCAAATCTTTCACCTTCCATCTCTGGGCAAATATTTGTCGAGCGCCTATTGTAAAAGTAACAGCCAACAACTGTGCGAGGCGCTGAGAATACAGCATTAGAAGTCAGACAATGAACAAATCTAGAAACATGAGATAATTGCAGGTTCTAATAAATTCCTGAATAAAATAAAACACGCGCTCTCCGGTGATCCCAGCTACTAAGTAGCATTGATTTGGGAAAGGGAATAAGGAGAGCAAAATCAGGCAAAAAAGAGCTGGGGGTGGCCCTAAAATTCTTGCAGTGCCTCCCTCTTTAATAGTTGGCTAGGGATGACCTAGAGAAGGGAGAGGCTCCAAAACCGGAGGTATCTTTCTAGGAAAAGGAGAGAGGCCTCTGCTGCCGGGTGCCCGTCCCGGAGCGTGTTCGGGGAGGTGGCGATGGAGTGTGTGCGGAGGCGGGCGGGGGGGTTGAGGGTCCAGAGCCAGGTTACCTTGCCTCGGGTGCAGCCTGTCCTTGCGCACGGCCGCCGCGGCGACAGGGCTCCTCATCACAGCCAGGTCCGACACCAGGAGCGTTAGCAGTGTGGCACAGCATACTAACTGCATGGTGCTCCTCACCCCTCCTCCCCGCTTCTCCCACCCCCCTCCCTGCTGCCGGCTTTGGTGGCTGGCGGCGACGCGAGGCAGCAGCAGTGGAGAGCGCGCGGAACCCCGGCGCCCTGCCGCCAACTTTTTGACTTTAGGAGTCGCTGAGGTCTTGCAGAGAGGGTCCTGTCTGCGCTCGGCTGAGCAACGCTGCCGCCTGCCGTGAGCTGATCCGCTCGGGCCGCAGGAGGAGGAGAAGGAGGCGGAGGACTGGGGCTCGGCTGCTCGGCCGCATAATGTCCAGCCAGCGGGCAGGAGAAGGCGCTGAACGTGCGCTCCGAGGCGCGCCGGGCGCCCTGTGCTGGCCGAGTTAGCCGAGCCGCTTCTTGAATGGGGGGCCAGGGGGCGGGGGCCCCCGCGGGCGCTCAAATACCCTGGGTGCACGCCTCCAGGAGGAGGAGAGGGGAGGAGAAAACGAGGCAGGCGGCCCGCCTCCTTGCAGATCCCGTCCCCTCCTCGGCCGCGGGTGCCAGGACTGGCCGCTTTAGGCCCCTCCAGCTGCCGGAGGCGGAGGCCAGAGGCGCCGGCAGCGCCCCGAGCAATCGGTGGCGGTGGCGGTCAGCGTCACCTCCCCGAGGTGGGGTTTTCAGTCTTCCTGCTAGGGAGGGAGAGCAGAGAAAGTTCTCTTTCCTCGGTGGCGCTCTGCCATTCACCCCGACTCTCCTCCTCTCCTACCTCGGTCTCTCTGGTTTGGAATCTCTCCCTCTCCCTCTTGGTGAGGATCTCTCTGGGCCCCTGTCCCTCCTCTCCGATGGTCTCTTCCTTCTCTGCTTTCTACTGTGCCTTCATTTCCCCATTTCTGCCTGCCCCTTCATTTTGTCCCCATCTCTTTCCACCACTCCCCTTGGGATTCCTTAAAGTAGCCCTGCGCCGGAGTCCCAAACACCAAGTACCAGATTCGTCACCTGAACTCCCCTCTCCATTTAACTGCCTCAAGTTAAGAGTTTAGAGTCAGGGCTCTCAATCCTATAGTTCCAGTTGTGTTTCAGATCAGCAGTTCCCTGAAAGTTTCCCAGCAGTTTAAATTCGGGTCTTCCCAGAACTTCTGTCCCATGGCTAGAGCATCTACAGGTTTCTGTTGGTCCTCGCTCAGAATAGCTAAAGAGTTTACTGTGCAGTTTTAGATCCTCCGACTCTGTTCGAGATTTGAGGGGAAGAAAGGTGGGAAGAAGTGAGGAGCTGTTGGTCGGAGGGGGTGGGGGCACTCCAGGGATTTCTCAATCACTTCCGCTTGCCTTTGGTAGAAAAGATGGGAGCAGGGAAGTGACTCCAAGCAGACACTTGAAGTTATCACCTTCCTCCCTTTGAGGAAAGCTAGAACTCTAGAAAGGAAGACAGGGAGAGGAGGAAAGTGACTAGGGAGGATTGTTAAATCCTGGATAGTTCAAAAGCACCTTTCCCCTTTAGCTCTCGGGAAGAGAGGATGTGATAATTCCAAGGGAAAGGAAATGTCCATTTCAGGAACAGCTATGACTAACAAATTCATAGTTGACCAAGTTTCCTAGAAGCGGAGTTTACTGCTGCTTGGCCTGCCATTCAAAACTGAGAATATCAAAGTGTCAATAGAAACCAGAAACAGTTCCCTGGGGGAGTGCCACCCATCCTGGAAACAATGATGTATACAGTTCTGATGATAGCGGAAAAATGACCTGGCAGGGTTGCAACTTCCGAAAGATGTCGCTAATTCAATGGTCAGGCAACACTGAAATGACCAGGCACCAGTATCCATGCATGATGTACACTTGAAATCTCATTAATCCGGAGGCTGAGGCAGGAAGCTGGAGAAATCTAGACTAGCCTAAGCTATATAGGACACACACACACACACACCCGCAACGTCTAATGCAAAATAAAATAACAGAAGAAACAGGGAATTTTAAAGGATGGCTTTTTTTTTTTAACCTTGTAACCTTGAATCTTCAAAGTAACTCACAATAGTGAATTTCTTCTATTCCTTTTCATTATGTGATAAAGATCTCTCTTAATCATCTCTCCTGGGAGTTGCTGAGAGTTGAGGTTGAAAATACCAAGAAATTAATCTATAGGAACTGATTCCAGTTACAGCATTTCTGCCATTCTCGAAAGCCCAGTGCTTTGGAAAATATTTCCTCTGTTTGAATTCAGATACTCCTGACCAAGAGGTGCTAACAGCACAGACATGGAGGGGCAAGAGAGAGATGGCTCCTTGGTAAGGAGCACTTGCTGCTCTTACAGAGGCCCTGCGGTTCCTTCCTTGTACCCACCTATAGGGCTACTTACAGCTGTCAGGGGACCCAACACCTTCTTTTGGCTTTCCCAACATCTCTGAAGACACTCAAGTACCCACAATTAGAAATTTCAAAACCTTAAAAATCACCACACAGAGGGACACGTGTGTGTACCTTCAGTCCTTTGGTTTCTTTCTAAAACTTTAAGAATGGATTCTGGGGGGGGGGGGCTGAAAGATGGCTGTTCTTCTAAAGGACCCAGGTTCAATTCCCAACATCCATATGGCAGTTTGCAACTGTCTGTTCCAGGGGATCTGGCACCCTCACACAGACATACATGCAGGCAAAACTCTAAATGTATGAAAATAAATAAATACATCTTTAAAAAAAGAATGGATTCTGTTTGAAGCCTAAAAATTATTTCTGAGACCACAGTCATTTTCATAACAGCTGATTCAAAGAGAAGGTCTGAAGTACTGGCTGTGACCACCTTGGGACCACAGGCTAATGATTTCTAGTCTTCATGGAGGTGCTCATCTGAGCATTAGCTAGCCTCAGAACTTCCATCTACAAAGAAGTCTTAAAGCATAACAGATAAACATGATTCAAATTGTGAGACACAGAAGATAAATGAACTTGCTAATTCAGATGTTTATCTTAAATAGTAATCTTTGAAAATTGAAAATTTATCATGTACCAGATCATGTGCTAATTTAGTTTTTATATCAGTCCTCCAAGACAGGTGGTGTTAGCTATTTCATTTTGTAGATTAAAATATTAAATCAAAATAAAAAAACAAAACAAACAAACAAAAAACCCCAAAGCACTTGGACAAGAATCCTTAACTAGTAAGTGACACAATTCAAATTATTTTGAAAGTTTAGTCTAACTCCATAATTATTATATGTAAGCTGATATGGTGGTGTATGTACCTGGGATCTTATCCAGTGTTGTGGAGGTAGAGGTAGGCAGATCTCTGTGAAGTTGAGAGCTGCTTGGTCTATACCAGTTATACCCACCTTCCTAATGCCATGACTCTTTCATACAGTTCCTCATGCTGTGGGGACCCCCAACCATACAAGTATTTTCATTGCTATTTCATAACTGTAGTTTTGCCACTGTTATGAATCATAATGTAGTCCCTGTGTTTTTTGAAAGGGTAGTTCAACTTCCCTGAAGGGTTCACTTCTCTCAGGTTGAGTCTGTACAGTGAGTTCCAGACTTGTCAGGGGTATATAATAAGACTCCATTTCAAAAAACAAACAATAAACTCATAATTATTATATAACAAATGATTAATCATAATTCTAGTTCTATTCAGAAAGGATGAATAGTAGTGTCTAGAAAATTGTTGGTCAGTTTCCTATTTTCTCCCTCTCCTCTCCACCCCTTCCTTCCTCCTCTCCTGTCTTCCCCTCCGTGCTGAGGATAAAGTCATTACATTCAGGCAGGCCTAGCCCATTCTGTGTTGGTGCTGTACCACTGACCTCATCCCTAGTCCTGAAAAAAAATATTTTAAAACAGGGGTTCAAACTAAGAAGTTCAGACTGTTCTTGAATTCCCATTGTACCCTGGACAGGTCTCAGGTTTTGAACTTGCCATCATTTGGTGTGATCTTTACGAGTAGCTGAAGTTAGAGGTATGAGCCACCACTTTTGGCTCTAACTTTTTTCTAATGCTGAGTAACAATAATTGTCTCAGATTTTCATAGCTTTTCCTTTGAAATTACAACAACCTCACACATAGTGTGAGCTCAAAAGTCCCGAGTAAATGAATAACTGAATACAACCCTTCTCCACTCCAATACATACATGTCCACATGGGGCGGGGAGGGGTTAGAGGAGATTTGGTTATATAAAGTGGTATTAAGATTTTCTGAATCTGGAAGAGCAATGTGGATTTTAACACTCCCTTTGTGCACACAAGTGTTTTCTGAAAGATTCAGAGCTTTCTGGGGTCATTTCAAGTTGAGAGAGAGAGAGTGAGCGAGTGAGCAAGAGAGAGAGAGAGAGAGAGAGAGAGAGAGAGAGAGAGAGAGAGAGTTTTTAGCCAGTTTTCCTCTCCGAGTTTTTACTGGAATTGAATGTTACTGTAGGTTAAAGTGGAGGCCTTCTTTGGCTGATTCTGCATAAAAATTAGGTCCCCGAGGAATGTTGTTGGCAGTAGACAGCCTGGAAGATGGAAATAAGGGAGATCGTACGACAAATGATTCTATTTGCTGAAATAAATGCCATTGAAATAACAGGAAGGAGAGAGATATATATATATATATATATATATATATATATATATATGTATATATATATATACATGTATCTATACATATATACACATATATGTATGCAACTATGTCTATACATATGTATGTTTAGACACTGAACCTTTGAATGTCCCTGCACAAAGTGTGCAATACCCAGGAAGGCCAGAAGAGGGCATCAGATGTCTGGGACTGGAGTTACAGAGGGTTGTGAGCCGCCATGTGGGTGCTCAGAATGGAACCTGGGACCTCTGCAACAGTAGCTAGTGCTCTTAAGAAGTGAGCCATCTCTCTAGCCCTGGAAATCATGTATTTGCAGGATGAAACTGGAAAGGAACTACATCATCTTTGCCTGACAGATGGGTAAATGACCCGTGTGCATTCTTTTAGTGTTACAGTTGCTGATGTCAAACAAAATACCACACTAAGAACGTAGCTTCTTGTATCCTTAACAATAGCAAGATTAGATTATGGGTAACCTGGAACTCACTATGGAGTGATCTCCATAGTGAGTTCCAGGTTACCCATAATCTAATCTGGAGGTTGAAGTTGACTCTGCCTCCCGATTCTGGGAATATGGGTTGGCACCACTATGTTGCTAAGCCCGGAGTTCTTTTTTTGTGCTACTTATTTGGTCCTTGGAGTAACCTGACTCTTAGTTTTTTTTTTTGTTGTTGTTGTTTGTTTTGTTTATGTCTCCTCATCTTAAGCAGAGAATCAGAAGGCAAAGGAGCGCCCCAGAACTAAGAGTGTGGAGTGCTCTGAGCTGGGCTCGGCTCCAAACTTGCAGTTTTCCGTGTTAGAGTCAGCCTGTGTCACATACAGTCCCCTGGATGATTGTTCAGTCTTTGTACCCAACCTGATAAATACGACATGTAAGAACATCGGTTTTCCCTCTAACGCTTTATTTAATGGTTTGAAAAGCTTCTGTTGCGACTGCCCTAAAAGTCCTTGGTCCTGTTTGTGAGATTGCTCTTCAAAACACACATCTGGTGGATAGCATTGGTTCCACCTTTGGCCTGGTTGACCACCAGGTGTTCCTTGCTTTCTTGTCATTCTAAGGCCACCTCGGTGTCTAGTAATTCCCGGTGTGAGTCCTACAGCTTCCTTTGTGACTCTGCTTGCATTCCTCTTTGGCTGCTTCCTTTGTGTTCTGTGGAATGAGACTTAACCACAAACGGAATTTAGAAATGCCAGACTTGTAGATTAGATCCAAAGTACGCAAACTAAAGCTAGATTAGATGTCCGTTTGACTTGTGCAGCTCTGAGTTCTCTGTTTCCTAAACGTGCATATTTGACAGAGGTGGTTACTGGGCCTATGTCCTCCTGGAAGCTGGCAAGTGTCAGATCATTTAGAATTGTATCAGAATGTGCATGCCCAGAGTCAGACCTTGGGATGCAAGTGCTTGTTGTTGGCTGAAACTATGTAAAGGGCAAAGTATCTTCCCTGATACAGCATCATGATACAGAGTAGGTATTTCCTTATTTTTTTATATGTGTTACCTGTTGCCACCAATTTTGTTCTTGTTTTTAAAGGGTCCATTTCATTTAATTTATGAGACCATTCTTTTATAAATATGTACTAATATAAATTTCATGTAATTTTATACCAATTGAGATACATTTCCAGTTTTCATGATGTCACCATTCTGGGGGAGGCAAGTACTGATTTAATAAAAATCATCAGAATTTCATTTTTTTTTCTGGAATAACAAATTTTCAGGGCTACTCTCCCCTAGTGACTACTTCTAAACCATAACTCACTAGACACCTGGGAACACTCCGTTTTTACTCAGTGCAGCATGCAAGAGTTAGACCTCTACTGTGGACACTATATATCCTTTACCTGACCTAAAGATGGAGGAATAGTGGTCACCAGTCTTAAAGAGTGTCAGGAAATGACTTGACTGTGCTGGCTTAAGATGTGTCTGGAAACCAAGGTCTCTACACTTTCCAATCAGTGGTATCCATGGAACCTACCTGCTGGTTAGGAGGGGCCAGACTTGATTATTAACCAAGAGGGAACTAGGGGCTTAGCACTTGTTGGTCAGTTAACCTCCCACCTCCCGATCACCCCACTCACTTTAGGGGCTTTCTCCACTTCCCCAATGACACTTATGTGTCATTGATTTGAAGGTTTCTCATGTATACCTTGCTGTTAATCCTATCATCCTTTGGCAAATGTGTGTGTGTGTGTGTGTGTGTGTGTGTGTGTGTGTCCATCTTGCTTTGTGAGACAAAAACCTATCACTAGCCTGAATTCACTGATTTGGCTATGGCTGGCCCCTGAGGCCAGGGTTCTATGTCTCCCCACTTCCCTTGCTCATGTGCTCAAGGGATTGAACAAGGGTTCTCAGGCTTGTGCTGTAAATAGTTTACTGACCTCCTGTTCCTTCATTTGAATTTTAAAAACTATTGAAAGAGATTTATTTTCTCTTCTTATATTCTACATAAGTAAGCAATGCATGGAAGTTGTCCATTTCCTTCTCAGGCGTTTTATTTTTTGTTTTATTTTTTAACATGAACTCTTTTTTTAGCATTTATTTATTGAGTTACTGTGTGCACTCCACAGCATATGCAGGGAGCTTAGAGGACTATCTGGGATTGTTTGTTTTGTTTTATTGGAAATTGATTTCTTTTCATAAAATATATTCTGATGGCTGTTTCCATTCCCTCTACTCCCAGTTCCTCCCCACCTTCCCTTCCATCAGGATCCACCTTTTCTGTCTGTCATTAGAAAACAACTAGGCATCTAAGAGATATAATATGATATATGATATATAATAAAATAAGATTAAAAAATGCAAACCTAACACACCAGAATAGGACAAAACAAACAGAAGGAAAAGAGCCCAAGGAACAGATAGAGAGACAGAGACCGACTCATTTGCATATTCTCTGTGGTACTGTGGATGGTTGTAGCTTGCTTATTGTTGACTTAACAACTAGTATTCACATATAAGTGAATACTAGCCACATTTGTCTTTCTGGGTTACCTCACTTAATGACTTTTTTTAGTTCTATTTACCTGTGAATTCATGATTTCATTTTTTTAATGGCTAAGTAATATTCTATTGTGTAAATGTACCATGTTTTCTTTATCCATTCATATGCTGAGGGGAATTTAGGTTGTTTCGGCATCTGGCTATTATGAATAGAGTAGCAATGAACATGGTTGAGCAGCAAGTGTTTCTGCTATGATAGGATGAAGTGTCCTTTGGGTATGTGCCCAAGAGTGGGATAGCTGGATCTTGAGGTAGACTGATTCCCATCTTTCTGAAGAACTGCAGTGGTTGCTGTATAAGGGTGTAGTCCCACCAGTAATGGATGAATGTTTCTGCTCTACTCCACATCCTCACCAGCCTGAGCTATCATTTGTTTTATTGATCTTGGCCATTCTGAGGGCCATAAGATGAAATCTCAAAGTAGTTTTGATTTGCATTTCCCTGGTGACTAAGGATGTTAAACAATTCTTTAAATGCTTCTTAGCCACTTGAGTTTTCTCTTTTGATGATTCTATTTAGATCTATAATCCATTTTTAGATTGTGTCATTTGTTTTCTTGATATCCAGGTCTGTTGTTGTTATGAGTTCTTTGATAACAGAGGACTGTGGGAGTTGGTTCTTTCCTTCCATGTGGACTCTGAGGATGGAACTCAGGTTGACAGGTTTGGTGGAAGGGTCCCTTACCAGTTGCGCCATTCTTACTGGTCCCACAAGTCTTGAAATAGTCAAAACTTAATTTTCCTGTGAATATTTAAAGAAACTCCTGTTCTTTTATGGTAAATCAATTTTTACACAAGTAGAAAAATGTAAGTTTTTAATTAAGTCAAATGATATTGAATGGGTTTCCTGTACTAATTACATGTATGATAAAGCTCATTTCCAGGACCAATGAATAATACCATTTGTACTTTTTCTTTGACAACTCAGGAGGACTTTGCAGAGGAAGCAGTGAAACCACAGAGAAGTTAGACAACCAGCCTAAGATGCACAGCTAATAAAACTGAATGAGGATACAAAGCTATGTGGTTTGATTTCAAGGCCTGGGCTCTTCTACTGGCACATCACAGTGTCTCTCACATGTGCTTACACTTGATCAAGCTTAGTTCAGGATAAATTGCAAAGCCTAAAGCTACTGTTCCAAAGAATGGAAATGTGAATATTAGCAGAATTCAAATTAAAGGCAGTTGGAATCAAGGGAGACAATGATAATGGCTGAGGGAGTCAGTCACAAACCTGTAATGCTAGACAACAGACCAACCCAATGGGGGATGGGTGAATTGCCTTCCTAGAAGGTTAGACTTGCCTGACCTAGAAGACCGGCCTTTGAGAGCACTGGTCTTCAGTGGCTTCACTGTCACAACCATCCCTATAAGCCCCTGCTATCTCCAGTTCTGTCCAGGGTCTCTGTATTGTCTATGCTATGCTGTGGTTCTTCTGACTAAATAGCACCTGCCTGGGGTTTTAAAAGTGGGGCTGGATTTGTGTTCTTTGAGAGCTAGTTCAGTTGGGACCTCTCCAAAGAGACTTTCAAACAACTCTTCAAATTACCTCATTACCAAGAACAGTGGGAAGGGGTAGGGATTAAGAAGACTTTCTGTTGGAACATGCAGATATTTGAAATGCACAGAATTGTGGGTGTGTCACATGTTACAAGGAGACCTGGTAATGAGCTTAATCAATGCCAGTTGTCCATGGTGTATATTCACCACACATGGTCTCTGTATTAACAGATACCAATAACAGGATAAGTTGCTTACTGAAATGTAAGCCTAGCAATTTGTACCTTGTCAAGTCCCTGTCAGGTGCTGAGAAAAATAACTCATTTTGCAGACTTTCCCCCTGCTCAAAGAGGGTGTGACTCTGCACGTCACTGGCATTCACAGTAATAAAGGAACCGGCTGCAGCTGTTCTTAGGATGTTTGAGAGGCACATCTACAGTCATCACGAGCCCAGGGGTATGACTTTCCTTGGGACACCTCACTGGAGTTGTGGGCATTCCTGAATTCTGGTCACAGTATGGAACAGCAATTTATTTATTTTTAAATATTTATTATTATGTATACAGTGTTCTGCCTCCATGTATCCCTGCAGGCCAGAAGAGGGCACCAGATCTCATCACAGATGGTTGTGAGCCACCATGTGGTTGCTGGGAATTGAACTCAGGTTCTCTGGAAGAGCAACCAGCTCTCTTAACTGCTGAGCCATCTCTCCAGCCCTGGAACACCAATTTACTTATGTAAAAATCTGAAGTCAGTATTTCTTAGTTTATTTAGCTTCTTAATCCTGAACATAAACCTGGATTCAGGTACTTATCATTCCTCTAGGATACTGTTTTGAACCAAACGAAAGTTGTAGTAGGGGAACTCTCTCTATCCTGCTTGGCGGTCCTGCTGTAAATGGACTGTCAAGAGACCGACAATAAATGAAACACTAGGTAGTTGTATTCAGCGGACACAGAAGAGTCATTTGTTCAGCACCCAATCATATCAAAAATGCTTGGCCTGGCAACCAAGTCACAGTGGCATTTATTTAGCTTTGTCCTCACATCATATAAATGAAGAAAAATAACAACCAACTCCATCTATGTTAGATAGACAAGCAACTCCACCTATGCTAGATAGTCTATGCTAGATACACTAAGACAATCAACTCCACCTATGCTAGATAGACTAAATGTCTCATATAATAGATATACATCCAAATAGGACAAATGTTTCTTCTCCAGCCAGATCTACAGAAAACTCATATGGTTTCTATTATTCCCATTCTCACAACAATAGTATTACTTTTGCATTGCCATCTTGTTCAAGGGTGATCTTGAACTTATGGTCCTCTTGTTTCCACCCAGACCCCCCCCCACTCTCCCAGGCCCCCATATGCACATGCACATATCCCCAATCCCCCACATGCATGTCCCTACCTCACACATACACACATGTGCGCACACATGCACACACACACACACACACACACACACACACACACACATCACACACACCACACACACACACCACACACACACACCACACACACACACACACACACACACACACACACACACACACACTTCACTAGGTGGAAACTGTATTTGATACTTTAAATATATACTTCATCTGTAACAAATACACCAGAAATTGAACACAAAACATTAAATCAAGTGTGCTCTAGAAGGAAACAGGAAGAACTATTGTCCCTGTGACTGAAGCATCAAAAAGCCCTCTGGATTATGAGTCAGAATCCACAAGCCAGAAAAGAGAAACATGTAATGCTCAACTTCATTAAGAACTAAACAAACACAAATTGTGTCTGACAAAAGACATCATGTCCTCACCTACTCCTCAGACTGGGCAACGTGCAATGAACAGAAAGATAACAGAGGACAGTTCTTGGCGATGGGAAGTCTTATGTCACTGTGTTTCCATCTAATGAGGGCTGTCTTAATGAACTCTAAAAAGACAGAGGGAGACAGAAAAAAGCCAAACACCCCCTTCCCCAGCAGGAATCCCTTCCAGCAAAAATGGCCTTAAATCCTTCATTCTACCCTCATGTCCTGACCACCTCTCACTGATTCCTACCTCCTAGGATGAATCTCCCAACATTTGCTTTTGGACCAAACACTTCCAAGCCACATCACATCATAATCAAGTCACAAGTCAAAGGACAAAACAAAGAAAAAATTCAGCTCACAACACACAGAGTTTTCCTTCAGCTTCTAAGAAAAACTTGGACAGCATGAAGATATCTCAAAAGGAAGGAGATACAAGTGTCACAAATGTGAAAAGATACTTAATTTTGCTCATAAAACATAAAACTGGAAATCTCCTGATCTCAGCCTTTTGGCTGCCAGGCATGTAATCCCTACACTTGGATAAGATTTGGATATTCCTAGACAACCTTGTTGGGTGTAAGAATTGTCTTAATTCCTAAGAAGGCAGCTTGATAACATCCACCAGAACAGGAAAATCTTACAATCTCTGACCTAGCTCTTTCCATTTCAAATGCATCATGTTTTCATGTGCAGGAAATACTGTAGAAAAGTTCTTCAGAGCAGAATAACTTCTCCATTTGGTCAAAAAGGCTGAGATGGGATAAACAGATACTTTCTAATGGCAAAAAATTACAAAGGAAATATAAATTAATAGAAACCAATTAAGTAAGATGTATGAAGATAGCAAAATGCCTAATCTCTTGGATAAAATAGACTAAGATACTCTATCCACTTCTCTCTGTGTGTTTATTTGAATTTGACATATGTGTATGAGTTATATGTAAACTACCTATGTATGCCTCTGTGTGTGTGTGTGTGTGTGTGTGTGTGTGTGTGTGTGTGTGTGTGTGCACGTGAGCACTAGAGACAGATGTTGAGTGTCTTGCTTTTGTCACTCTACACTTTGTTCCTTTCAGACAATGTCTCATTGAACCTGGAGATAGACTGGAAGCCAGAAAGTCCCAGAAATCGTCTTGCATCCATCCTCTAGTGTATTTTCATGTGGACTCTGGGATTTTGATACAAGGTCTTATGCTTGGGCGCCCAATACTGTTACTCACTGAGCTATTTGCCCAGACCCTCTATTCCCTTTTACAGAGAGATGCATTCACATGTCAAGGGTGTATGTAAGCACTGCTTATAAGGTGAACAGCAGAGGGCTACCTGTCCTCAGCCCTCAGCAAAGAAAGGGCAAGTTTCTTTCAAACAGTGCTCAAACCGTAGGACACTATGCTTTAGATCAGAAGAGGGAAACAGGTAGTTGTTGGCTGGCTATATGTTACTGAAGGAAAAAAACAGTAAGTTGCAGTATGATGATTTATCTGAAAAAATAGTTCATTAGATGCTTATGCACAAAGACATATAAAGAGGTCTAGAAGAAAATACTCCAAATTCTCATCTGGAGGAAGGGAAAAGTGGCAAGTCCGGAGAAGATTCTTCGTTAATGACACTGCAAATTTATTTGCAATGTCCTTAAATTTTTAAGCATTTGGATAAACACACATATTCTATTATTTTAGTGCTGTGTTAATCTAAGTTTTTAAAAAAATCTATTGAAAACAGCAGTATTTCCTAATATGTGCATACACTGGAATTTCTGACAGTGTATGATACCAAGATGGTGATGTTCATAGTCTATCCTCTTTCTGGATTAGGTCAGAATCCTCCCTCACCACATGACATATATTCCCCAGTCTATTTTCTCAGCCAAGAAAAGGTCAGAAGCTGAATGAATATATGAATGAATGAATGAATGAATGAATGAATGAGCCTTGCTTGGCAGTTACTTTTCTGCAAAGCTTGTTTAAAGTAACATTCATGGGTACAACTGCCTCCCTTAACGCCTGACCTGGTAGGTATGTTAGAGCTATTCAGTGTTAAGATGAATGCAACTCTGAAACATAGCCAGGACTTTTATTCTGCAGATTTCTGGTCTTGTACAGCAAGTAATGAGAATCTGGGAGAATGTGCTGGTCAAATGTAGGAAATCACAGAAGCCCACTCTAGCCCACAATACCCTTGATTTTGTAAACAAATGGAATCCCTGAAGTGACCCATGTTAACAAACCTCCTTAGACTCCCTGGAAAGCAATGACTTCTAAATCCTCAGATGTTCCTTTTCAGGATTAGAAGACAATCTTTCTACTACGTGTGTGTCCTAGAAGAGCAGGGACGTTATCAGAATGGTTGCCATTGTGTTCCAGTACTAGCATCGTGCCTAGCACAGTGTAACCGTAAATATTTGTGGAATGAGTGAAGCCACACAAAAGAAAGATAAAAGTAAAATACAGATAAATTCTACATCGTCTTGAGAAACAGAGCAGAGAAAAGTACATCCTGCACTTCCATTTACGCAACCTTGCAGGACAGCGGGAACCGATAGAAATGTGGGGACATTTAGAGTTCACGGGTAGAGGGGTTTGCCTGAGTTCTGGGGTTCTGGTCATATTCCATTGCTTGATCTGCTTGGAAGTTTCCTAAATCACTTACTCTGTGAGAAAATCCATTAAGTTATAGCACTGTGATCAGTGCCCCTGCTATCTCAAAGGTTTTTCAAAAGCCTCCTTTTAAGTAAATGAAATCAATTTTTTCCATAAAAATAAGAAGTCACAGTTACATAAATGTATGTCACTGAAATTTTGAAATTTCAGTCTGTCAAGATGTGCATGTCATCTTTGGAAAATATCCTTCTATCCCAAACAAATTTTCATTATGAGTCTGTGAACAGGAAGTGCTAAGTACCCCTCCAGGGCTTCACACTGGACAATTTCCTTGATCCATATACTGCTCTGGTGTAGGGTGATTCGGTTCCTGGTAAGACAGCAGCTATGCAGCGGTGGTGGCTCTGCCTTTGGGGTTTTAAGCACCCAGGACTTTTCTGCTCTTAATCTTCTGAAAACTTCCAACCCTGAGATGAGGGAAGCTGTGGAAGAAGGAAACCAGGAGCTTCCCAACCAGTGTCCAGTACATTTTCCAGTGTTTCCTCCTCCTTTAATGCCCTCATTAGAAATAGTGCTCAATTCCTTGAAAACAGCAAGGCTCTTTTGAGTTAGACACACATACTTGGACTAATTGGTCTCTTTGCAGGATGGTTAAGGGCAACTTGAACATTCACCAAAAACGGATTGACGTCCAACAATGTAGAATAAGCATTTGTAAAGAAAGAGTAAACTATGTATGTTCAAAGTACACAAATAGGTAGAAAACACAAGATGCAGAATATATGTTTGGATTACTAGTATTTATGAATGTGTCATTTTTTTTTCTACAAGATAATGCAGAAGGCTGTGGATATTGGTTACTCTCACAGGAACATGCCATATGTGAAAGCAACAGTACTGTTTCCCTGTGTGCTCTATAATTCTTTGAATATTTAAACCATATTATATGTTGTCTAATTAAAAATAAGTTTATCGGGAGGCAGAGGCAGGCGGATCTCTGTGAGTTCGAGGCCAGCATGGTCTCCAGAGCCAGTGCCAGGATAGGCTCCAAAGCTACACAGAGAAACTCTGTCTCGAAAAACCAAAAATAAAAATAATTTTAAAAGTGCAAAGTAACCCTTTGGTTATGGGCCTCCATTTTGCCAAGAATGTAGGACAATGGCTACTGGATAGCCAAAGGGGTGTAAACCTAACAAGCAGGAAGTTTGTCTGAATGTGTCAGAAACCTCTAGATTACTTAGTCCACAGATAAGCATTTAAATTTAAGTTACTGGATTCTTATTTTTAAGGATTTAAACACTATTTTTGTTAATGTTATATTACATTATATAGAAAAAGAGATGTGAAAGAGGAAGGAGGAAGGAAAGTTTGAAAATTTAATGTCAGAGTGAAGGAAATATCATGAACCCTCCGGGGTTTATTCAAGCATGCTCCCTTAGTAAAGGAACAGGAAGGTGTCTGACCAACATTGCAGACATTGGGGCGAGGGAATAGAAGCCTTTAGTGACAGATAATTAATTGTTCATGCTCTGCACATACAGCATGATGCTCTTTGCTACAAATGTGTGGACACATGTCATCACACCTTCATGGATGCATAGATCCAAAATTCAGCAAGTTTATTCCAAGCAATCAAATGCTATTTTAAAAATTTCATTTTTAAATTTTAAAAATTCATGTCAATTTTCCTAAGCCGAATCAAGCTTATGTCAAAAATTAGAAAATTTGTAATAAAATAGTTAATGAGAAAATATTTTAAATGTGCCACAAGTAAACCTTCCCAACAGTATGTAAACAGAGTTCAGGAGACCCAAATAACACACATCACAATGCTGCATTATAAGCTTGAGGACGTGACAGGTCTGAGATTGCTGATCAGGGCAATGGCCAGTAGCAGAATGCTTCTGACCCAAGGTGATCCTGATGTATGTGCATTTTCATGGTACCATCTTCCTGCTTATCAGTCACATCATATATCA
The DNA here is from genome assembly GCF_003668045.3 of Cricetulus griseus. Classification (NCBI taxonomy): domain Eukaryota; kingdom Metazoa; phylum Chordata; class Mammalia; order Rodentia; family Cricetidae; genus Cricetulus; species Cricetulus griseus. The sequence goes on along the minus strand of NC_048601.1, from coordinate 50,860,128 downwards.
CGCATTTCTCTCAAATGGACTTTCTAACTGTGAAAAAACAAAGCAAAACAAAACAAAAAACCAAGTAAATCTTTACCCAGTAAGAAAAGAACACACACATTTGCTACAACACTTTAAAATTACATCTAGAACTAGGCATGGTGAACAGTCCCAGCCATTTGGGAGGCTGAAGCACGGGAATAACTTGAGCTCAGGAGTTTGTGGTTAATCTGGGCAACATAGTAAGATTTGTCTCATAAGCAAACATTTTGAAATACATTTAAAGTAAAATTTGTTCTAATGAAATTATCCCAATGGTATTATATTTCCATCTTTATTAGGCTGTTGTTGGGATGAAGGTCACACACTATATTCACCATTCAAAAGTGAATTATTCGTTATATTTAATGCATTCACAATGTACAATTACCACATCTAGTTCCAAAATATTTTCATCACCCCAGTAATGACCTTGTTTGTGCCCACTAAGCAATTGTTTGCTCACATCCTCCTGCTTTTCCAGGCCCTGGTAACTACGTATCTTCATTGTGTCTCTACAGCACTTATTCCAGACATTTTGCAGAAATGGACTCTTGTGTAACCATTTGTGTCTAGCTCCTTTGATTCATCATATTTTCAAGATTCGTCTAAATTGTATTATGTATCAATATAATTCTTATGATCAAGTAATATCCCATTGTTTGAATATAACACTATTTATCTGCGAGAGTCACACGAGTTTATTTCCACATTTTGGGTGTTAATTGTGAACAGTCACATGTACATATCTTTTGAGTCCCTGACTTTGTGTGTGTGTGTGTGTGTGTGTGTGTGTGTGTGTGTACAAGTCCACATGTGTGTGTAGCTATGTGTAGATGTTACAAGATAACCGTGGTGTTGTCTTCAGGCTCTGACTACCATAGTTTTCAAGACAGATTTGGCAATTTTGTGAGGCTGACTGGCCATGTGCTCCAAGGACCCTTCACTTCTCAGTGGTGCTGGGTTACAAGTTCATACCACCACACCCAGTTTAAGGACATGGTCCTAGGGACCAAACTCAGATCTTCATGCTAATGTAGCAGGCACTTTGTCAACTGAACCATAGTGCTAATCCCTGGTTTCAGTTTTTTGATCTGTGTCTAGTAATTGAATCTCTGTATAATATGGTAATTCTGCATGTAATTTTTGATGAATTAACAATTTATTAAACATTTTCCAGTGAGAAATACACAAAAGCTTCAATTCCCCCATATCCCCTCCAACACTTGCTATTGTCTATTTTGTGTGTATGTGTATGGGTGTGTGTGTATGTGTTAATGTGTGAGTATGGGTGAGTATATGAGTATGTATGCTATTATGTGAGTTTATGTGAGTGCATAGTGTATGACTGTGTATTTGTTAATGTGTGAGTGTGTGTATGTGTATGAGTGTACAGTGTTTGACTTTGTCTATGAATGTGAGTGTTTTGTGTATGAGAGAGAGAGAGAGAGAGAGAGAGAGAGAGAGAGAGAATGTGTATAGAGTACCTCATTGTAATACCAATAGTATGCTGGCCTTTGCACACCTTTGGAGAAATATCTATTCAATTTTTTATTTAAAAACATAATTGTCTTTTGTTGTGTTGCAGAAACTATATATTCTGCTTACTGGACCTTTATCAGACTCATCTGTAAATATTTTCTTTTTGGCTTATATTTTCTTTGAACTATCTTGAAATGGTCTTTGATAGACCTGCCATTTTGCTTACCAATATTATATAGAGAAGTGCTATTTTATGTTCTATTTTGTCTACTTATATATTGGCCTTGTTTTATGTTCATTTACATTGTTGTCATACTGTTCTGTCATCTTAATAATAATTCAGCTTCTATGGCTGATTACGCGAGGCTCTTTTGATTATTAAAGCCAGTTCAATCCAGTTCATCACCCAGATATTACAAGCAGAAGCAAGGGACCTCCAAGGGATTTGATTCACCCCATTACTTAGGAAATTCCCAAGGGTTCAGATGCTGTGTGCCAAGAACTGGTGACAAATACACTTCTTTCATCAAACCTAGTTAAGCATCTTGTTTTCAAATCTCTAACTTGTGAAATCCATGGTAAGGTTTTACACATGATACAAACCATAGCACTCATGTTATTGAAGATGGAGACACCAGCTCACCTTGCCTTCCTTTTCCACAGTTCGGTCTTTTCTTCCTTTGCTGTCTCAATGTTTTCTGACCGCTGAACAAAGTAGATGTAAAAGTCCCATTCTAAGGTGATCCTCTGGTTTTCTTTGTACTGATTAAATACAAAGTAGATTTGATTTCACTAAATCCACAGGTGAATGTGAACACTAGTACAGGGCCCAGTCCCTATCATCAGGTGCTGATAGTCTTATGATGCGGATAAATGGTTTAACCCCAGGCAAATGATGAGATAATGATAATTGTGCACCGTGAAGTGCTACATAGGGGTTCATTACCATCATCTCAGGTACTAGTAGTGCACTGTCATTCCCATTTTACTTGTATGTGACCAAGCTTCAGGCTTTCAGAAAGATTGTCCTGAGCTTTTGTTGCTAACAAACACGAATCTTGCTGATAGATGGGATAATGAAAGTATCAGTTTGTCTGAGAGGGCTCTGATGAGGACTGGATAATAAAAATCATTGTGAGATAGTTAGGTCAGAGTTGCAGTGTACACAATCCAGTCTAGTTTCCCTACAGCATTCCAAGGTTATCCTCCCCCCAACCCTCTGCCACAGCAACCTTGTATATTCCAAGTAAACCAGGATGTCTGGTCACCCAAGAGTCAGGAACTCAGGACATTCTCTCAGAAAACAGTTATTTTTACTTCAGAGATGAAAAACGAAGATTAAAATACTTGACATTATGCAAGAAACACAGGCATCGTTCAGAAAAAATGCTTCATGATCCCAGAATTAAAGCAGTTAATTCATCCCCAAGGCCTCAGTAGCCATACTCCCTACTTGGATGCTGTTTCCAGCCTTTCCTTCAATTCCTTATTCATTCCATCCAACCTTATAGAATTATGGATTAGAGGAGAACAAAAGTAACTCGTACATTTCAAATAGTGAAAACTGATCTTAGTGACTTACACTGTCAGGTTGATGAGTCGATTTTCTGAGGATTTCCCTGCACTCATCCACTCTAAACGGACAACAGTGATGTCTTTTTGCACACTGGACACCTTGAGGTGTCAGTATAGCCTCCGGCCAAAGAGGAGGGGATGCCTGAAATAACCAAGTCTGCTCTGGCCGGTGGGCTTTTCTTCCCTAATGTTAATGAAATGATCTTAAGAAGATGAAAGTAATAAAGCATTTGTCCTTTTCTCTGTCCCAAGGAATAGTCCACAACAGGCAGACTCCTAACTGAGCAGGTGGCCTGCCCCCAGTAACAACACATAAAAAGACACAAGACTAGTCTATCTTAAGTCACACTGTAACCAGCCAAAAGAGAGGTAAAAGCAGTCTTTCTATGTTCCCATTAGGATTTTGAGTAATCTTTTATTTTCATTTCAGCAGAGAGAGGAAATTCAGAATCAGTCACTTCATTTCAAATACAATAATCTTCTGGTATTGTATTTACCATAACATGTTACAGAGAAAGCGGATATTTCGCCTTGGAGCCGGGGCCCTTGCAGGGAGACTCACTTTCTCCAGCAGCCTGGTGTAATAAGCTCAAGAGTGCTCCAGGCTGGGTTAAACTATGGCTTTCCACCCCCACCTGTGCACAAACTGAACAGGAGGCAACCTTTAGGAAAACAGGATTAGATTTCACAAAAAGATATGGGAAGGGATACAAAACCTCTCCCTCCCTGTCTCCTGAAAAAATCAAAGAACAAAGGAGCCAGGGGCCATGATTTCCAAGAAGAGCCTTCTCTGAAGAGTCTCCGCTGGGCCACGACTTCTTTCTGACAGAAATTTTGCTGGTTCATTTTAAACAAAAGTATTACAGACTTAGGCTCTTTAGTTCACATTATGTAATTTTTTCTTGAAGATACCTTTCAGGGCAGATTGTGAGTTGTTTAGATTTAGTAGAAAACACTACAATCAGGTACAAAGAAGAAAGGAGGGTTTATTTTTGGTCTGGGGCTCCAGTGGGGCAGACCTGTGGCCAGTCCTCCCCAGTGTTCCCGAGTCTCAGGTGTCAGGAGGCTGGTTGACAAGAATGGCCTCAAGGGTATGTTGGAACTAGTTTCTGTGAGCATGTTCTTTTGTCCCTCTCTCCCCTTTTCTTTCTCGACTCTGCAGTTTAAGGGAGGCTCTTTCTTAAAGGAATGTAGTACAAAAGTTGTGGGTCTTGCTCTTCTGAAATGTTGCCCAAGATTTGAAAACCTGCCCAAAGCAGTAGTGATCTGATACTTCAAATGGGGAAAATAACTTCGATTGTTTTTCCCTTGGTGTTGTGGGCTGGGGAGTGTTAGTGAGACGCCACATCTGTTTTCTAAAAGGGAGACTGTCTGCTAACCATCCTAGCAAGACAGGGGAGGGAGAAGGGTCTCCTCATTGAGAATCATGCATACGTGTGAGGGACTTACTAGATCTGCTCTAGATTCTTGTGTTGAATTAGGACCCCTGAGATCACAGAATGTGACAGTACTTGGGAGACATAGTCTTCTAAGAAGAAATTAAGGTAAAATGAGGACATGCCAGTGGGCCCTCCTCCATGATCAAAAGTACTCATGGGAAGAAACTGTGCATGGTGAGAACAGACCATATGAATCACAAGGCAGACACCTACAGCCCAAGAGATTAAGCCCAGGAGCAACCAGCTACAGACACCTTAATCCTGACTTCTGCCCTCAAGTACTGGAAGGGGAAAAAAAAACCTTCTGAATTAAACCATCCAGTGTGTGGTGTTTTGTTTGGGGCATATGACCATGTTTGCCAAGTCCAGTGACAATTTCCATTACAGAATATGGTCTCACTGCAGATCAGGAGAGGAATGGCACTTTGTTCTCTGAGCGTCTTCCCTTGGCTTATTTAATTATCATTTGCCCTTCCCTTTGCTCCTTTCCACCTCCTCCATAGCCCCTTCCACTCCCCTTAAAATTCATGGCCTCTTATTAATATTCATATATACATAAATATGCACATATATATGCATATATAAAATGCAACCAGTGTTAATGAATATTAGTTGAAGATGTGTTACATTCTTTTATGCTGTGGAATATTTGTTTAGTGATGCAAAGATGTGTTGCATTCTTTTATGTTGCATTTAATTCTGTAAAGCTGTGTTACTTTGCCTGCCTGAAATACTTAATTGGTCTCATAAAGAGTTGAAAGGCCAACAGTTTGGTAGGAGAGGGATAGGTGGGGCTGCCAGGCAGAGAAAATAAACAGACAAAGCAGGTGTGCAAAGAAGAACAAGATAAAGTGGGAGCAAGAGACAGAGAGGAGAACATCAGGGGCCAACCACCCAGCTACACAGCAAAGTAAAGGAAAGAATATAGAATAGAGAAAAATAAAAGCCCAGAGGGAAAGGTAGATGGGATAATTGAAGTTAAGAGAAGCTGGCTAGAGACAAGCCAAGCGAAGGCCAGGCATTTGTAAGTAAGAGTAAGCCTTTGTGTGATATATTTGAGAGCTGGTTGGTGGGCCCCTGAAAGAGTAAAAAACAACCAACAACGAAACTGCTGAGTTCCCTCAGTGTTGCATATGTATATTTTTTTATGGGGGTGACCATTTGGGATTGTATAATCATTTAGGGTGCTCATCTCTAAAACAGACTAATTCTTCCTCTCAGTAGCTTTTAATTGCTTGCAGATCTTTGTCTAGGGGTGGAGTCCCACATGATTGCACCCATCCATGTTGGGTGCTGTCATTGATCTGGTCTTGTTTAGGTAGCCATATTGTTGAGACTTCATGGGTGTAGTGTATCTATCATATCTAAAAGAGTCAATCTTGCAACAGACTTCTTAGCCCTCTGGCTCTTAAAATCTTTTAGTCCTACCTCCACAATGTTTCCTAGGCCTTGGGTATAAGAGTTATCATACAGTCAGGCTTGCTGGTGCATACCTTTAATTCCAGCACTCTGGAGGCAGAGGCAGAGGCAGAGGCAGAGGCAGAGGCAGAGGCAGAGGCAGAGGCAGAGGCAGAGGCAGAGAGGCAGAGAGGCAGAGGGCAGAGGCAGAGGCAGAGGCAGAGGCAGAGGCAGAGGCAGAGGCAGAGGCAGAGAGGCAGAGGCAGAGGCAGAGGCAGAGGAAAGTGGATCTCTGCTCTCAAGGCTAGCCTGGGCTACAGCGCAAGTTTGATTTCAGCCAGGGTTACAAAGAGAAACCCTGTCTTGAAAAACTAATAAACAAACACAAAAAGAGTTGTTGTAGATGTATCAGTTGGGGGTTGGTACCCCAAGTCAGTTGCTTGTGGCAGAAATAATAAAAGACCCAGAGACTGATATTGGGGTTCAAGCTTCAAGCTGAAGATCAGAGAAGCAAAGTAGCCATGCCAGTAGATTTTAGCTCTATCCATCTGAAATGGCAATCCTTTCTCCATGAGTCCTCAGAGGCAAAAAGTTCTCAGATTCTGTCTCCTACCTTTCATCCCTCTCTCCGCCCAGTCATATCACTCCTGTCTCCATCTCCCTAGTGCTTCGATTAAAGGTGTGTGATCCCTAGGCTGGGTGGTGGTGGCACATGTCTTTAATCTCAGCACTCGGGAGGCAGAGGCAGGTGAATCTTTGGGAGTTCGAGGTCAGCCTGGTCTACAAAGTGAGTTCCAGGACAGCCTCCAAAGCTACAGAGAAACCTTGTCTAAAGTAAAAAAAAAAAAAAAAAAAGTGCGTGGTCCCTGGTACTGAGAACACCTTTGTGTGAGCTGTTTCTTTTAGGACTGGATCAATTTTGTGTAGTCAATGTAGCCTTGAGCTAACAGAGATCCATCTATGTCTTAATCTTGAGCCTGGGATTAAAGGAGTACACCACCACTGCCTGACCTATATAGCTTTGGGCTTACTTTGCTTTCTGAATCCTCACGCAAACTTTAATAAATCGTGAATAATGTATCACCGCAGTTGTTCTCTGCACTCGAAGTTCTCTGTAGTGGTTTCTGTCTGCTCTGAAAAGAAGCTTCTTTGATGAGCCAAATTTATCTGTGGTTTAGGAAAGTGGTGGCAGCAGGTTTTCCTCTGAGACCTATGACCTCACTAGCCACAGCTGGTTGGTTGGGATCAAAATAATGGGGTGCAGAGCTAAACAGAGAGAAAAGATGAAATACAAATGACCGAGAAACACTTGAAAATGTTCAACACTTTAGCCATTGAGGAAGTGCAAATTAAAAACTTCTTTGCTATTTAATTTCCCCTAATCAGAACAGGTAAGGTCCAAAAAAATGAATGACCACAAATACTGTCATAAATGTGAGGAAAGGGAAACACAGAAACACTTCCCACTGCTCTTGAGAATGTAAATTGGTGCAACCACTATACAAACCAGTATGTTTGACAAAACTGCTAATAGATACACAATCCAGCTATCTGACTTTTGGGCATATCTATGTATCTATATGTATATGCTTCCATAGCCTAGTCTAGAGATACCTACTCATCCATGTCCATTGCTGCTCTATTCACAATAGCCAGGAAATGGAAACAGTCTAAATGTCCATCAGCTGAAAAACATGTGGTATATTTACATGGTGGAATAGTATTTAGCTATTAGGAAAAATGAAATTTGTGGGTAAATGGACAGTGCTGGAAACAGTCATCCTAAATGGGGTAACCCAAACCAAAAAGAGAAAGATCATACGTTTTCTTTCATCTGTGGATGATAACTTTGCATCTTCAGTCATGCATGTTTCATTTGAAATACCCATAGAGGTCAGGAAATTAGTAAGGGGCTCTGGAAAGGGACTTCAAAGGAGAGGAGATAGAATATACTGATATAAAGGGTTAAAGGGGAACAATGGAACTAGAACAGGATGTGTTAAACTTGGGTGGGAGAGAAGAGTATAGGTAATGGAAGGAATGTGGGAAGGGATAAATAAAACTAAAGACTTTTGAAAATACATATGGAAACCTACTACTGTAGAAGCTTACACATGCATGCGTGTATGTATGTGTGTGTGTGTGTACACACAAGAGACAGGCAGACACACACAGAAGGGGGAAGGGAGAGAGAGAGAGAGGGAGGGAGAGAGAGAGAAAGATAGTTTAAACGAGGTTAACCTAAAACAAGTCAACATTCCCCTTACTACATGCCAGATAATAACAAATAAAGAGCCTAGGACCAAGAATGGGTTATGAATTTTGGAGTTGTTGGACCATGAGGTCCTGTAGATCCCCAACCATTATATACTATTGTCATTGCTCTTGGTTACCCTCCAGACTGATGTGAAGACTCTACAGCTGAAGAGACAACATACTCAAGTCATAGAATATGAAGAAATGGATCTAGTATGGTCCTGGAAGCTTCATCCCTATTAGCTAGCTTTCATAGTGCTAGAAGCTACTGGAGGAGAAAAGTAACTATTAATCATACCCAGCTATGAACCTGATGGCTACAATAAGAAGAAGCCTGGCCATTCATGCCCACTGATACAATAGTGACATGAACATCATTTGAGGAAACAGCCACTTTTTGATTGGATTTAAGTTTCACGCCACAAACCAAAAACCTATAACCAGCACCATTTTTAAGCCAAGATCCTATGGCTAGACAAGCCAATTCATAGTCTCGAGGGGAGAAAAAAATACTATTGTGCTGCTAAATAGATATAGCTTTAAACTGAATTCTAATGGACACGGTATACCCATTGATCAGTATAAATCTCAACCCTCATCTGAGAAGTTCCTGTTTTTAGTAGATGGTGATGAATATGGAGACCTACAACTGACCAGAGTGCACATACAGTAGCCCACCCAAGCCCCCTCTATGGCTTAGAGATGGGAAAGGCGAGGATAAAGTGGAAGAGCCAAAGGTGATGGATAACTAAAAGGAAATAGTGTCTTCTGGACACACCAAGGCAATTGTACATGTGAACTTGGTGATCGTGATAGCATACATAAAATCGGTGCAAGCCCAAGCCAGATGAATTCCAGAATAAAGGAGGGAGTTGGACACGTAATCCCATTCATAGCCCTGGAACTATTGGCAATTGTTAGCTGCTGGGAGAGGGAATGACATTTTTCTAGGAGTGTAGCCCTTGGTAAGCTGGCCATGATCCAATGGAAGACCACACATCCAAGAATATTATAGAAGCACAATTTGGTCTCAAAGGGTTTAAAAAGAAGAAAAAAGGCTACAAAGTTGGGTGGGTGGATAGGGAAATAGGGGTAGGTCTTGGAAGGGTTGAAGGATGGGGAATGAGCATGATCAAAACACACTATACAAAACTTTTAAAGAACTAATAAAACACAAGGTGACAAGCCACTAAAAAGGCATCTTTAGTGTTGGTTGAAAGAATTAACCATTGTGCATTTTTACAATTATGTCATTACATGTAATACAGTAATACATGACAACTGTAAATTTAATATCATTGCAAGTAGATTTTTAAAAAGCCTCAATACACAGAGGGCATATATATGCATATATATATATATATATATGTAAAATATTCACACATAAAATAAGACAAAAAAATCCTAACATAGAAAAATGAATGTAAGAAAATACTGAATAGTGATTATTTCTTGGGAGTGTGACTATGACCTCTCCCCAAGCTTATATTTCTTTTGCCTACATCCATTAATTTTATGAATAAAACCATATATTTATTGCTTTCATGATTAAAGAAAATTGTATGCTACCAGCGTGTAGATGCCTATGGGTTCACTGTTTATTACTGGTTAGATGAGTTAACCATGGCAGATAAAACAAGGTAAGGTTAATTCTTTCCTTATCCAAGATAATGTTCATTGTTAATCATCCAACAAGGTACATGTGTCCCAGAAATTGCCAATGACATTGAATTGAAACTATTAGGGACACAAAACAAGGGGTCACAGAATCTTAAAATGTGGGCCATGGAATAGAAGAAGAGTGAATACAGTGGAAGTTTTATGTATTTGTTTGTTATGACACTATCAATTGTATATTCTGTGGAATTACAGACGTCATAAAACTTTCTCCATTTCCTCATGGAGAGGAGATACTCTTCTTCAGATAGGTATGTATGTAGATAGATAGATGGATGGATGGATGGATGGATGGATAGATAGATGATGATGATGATGATAGATAGATAGATAGATAGATAGATAGATAGAGCAAGTTAGAGAAGTCACTGCCTTGAACTGTGTATTAAAAAGCATTCTGCCAGTGTTTTACAGGTTTGGTTGAAATACTGTGTGGGACTAGTGAGATAAAAAAAGTCCTTTCCCTGACAGGCTGCCCATGCAAGGTAGCAGACAAATGGGCGGGGTATGTCAGTGTTCCACACTGCACAGCTTGTCAGTCCTGGCTGCTCCTGGGCAGCCCAGAACAACACTGCAGCTCTGCTCACTACTCCATTCCCTGACCCGCCTCCTTCCCTGGAAGGGAAAAAAAATCCCAAAGCCACTTTTAGAACAGCTAAGGAAATTGTGTAATGAAGGGCAGGAAAAGCTGTTGACTCTAAGGAAGGGATTTTCAATGCAGTCTAGCCAACTGAAGAATTTAGATTTTTTTTTGAAGAAACCAGAAGGCCTTGAACCAAACCAACAAAATATGCACTGCAGGATGCATTTGGAGTCTGCATTTACTGCTTCTGTGGATGGATGAGCACCTTCTGTCGTGTTAAGGAAGGGGCTGGCTTGTTTCAGCAATGTTTCTCACCTGACACAAACCTGCCAGGATTGTGGAGGCATATGTAACTGAAGAAAAGTGTCCCATAGACCGTCCAAGATGCACGAGGACCACTAGTGATTTGCATCCCTAGACTGAGCTGAGCAACTCTTTCTCCTCAACAAAGTACTTTATTTTCTCTTTTACTGAGTTGACCTGAAACTCTGGGCTTAGGCCAAATTACAAATGGACCCCATCAAGAATTGGCTGTGTTGATGAATGTCTAACTGGAGCCCCATTTTCCTGAGGTCTAGCTGAATCTCATAACCACAAGAGGACCTGAGCAGTGACAATATGAGCTTTCATACTCATGCTATTTAAGATTCTCTTTTTTTCCCCCTGCAGACCAAATAAGCAAAACTGTTCCCAGACATCCATCAAGGGCACTGAGGACTGACGTCTGTATCATATAACTCAGAGCCTGACTGTCGGCTTTCTCCAGGCTCTCTGACTTGAGTTAGTGACCATCTGCTAATTTTAAAGACACTGTGTCATTTGGCTGAGAAAGTAGAGGGCCAGATGGCTTTACACAAATATTAAATGGCAGAAGGCTGTCTAAGATTGTTCCATTGTTTCTAGAAAGCGTGCATATATTTCTTAAGTGGTGTTCTCTTTGGGGGCAAAGTGTGGCTGTTATCCAAACTAGAGATTTGAAAGGAGGCAAATAATTTCAGGATGTTTCCAAAGTTAAAAACAATGAAAGCCATTTTAACAATAATAATCCAATTTGGAAGATTTTTATGGCCGCGTGGTTAGGATGCCTCGTCTCACTGATACTATGTGTTATTAGGAAACATGTGTTTACTGTTAGCTTCTAGTAGTGTTTTCTTATTTGAAAGGAATTTTTTTAAAAATATTAGAATGAGATTCTTTGGTTCTAATGTGGAAACTTAACCATACATCAAAAGGATTCAAAGAGCAAATGTTGATCTTCACTAGATAGAATTGATAAAATGATGTGAAAAAAATCCCCACAGTGGTGCCTACTGCACTGTGGTTGCTCGATAGATGTAATAACTGTTAACAAATGTGCCTGAGTTCCAGACTCTGTAAGATCTGCCCGCCCCACTTGGCTGTGGCACAGACAGCTCAAATTTGACATATTCAAAGTTGAGTTGAGTTGGTTCTATGTTATTAGCCTAGCTTCTCTCAGTCTTCTCTGTCACAATAAAGGGCACCCCACCATTGTTTAAGCCAGAGAGCTACAGAGTCAGTCATTTGTGCTGGCTAGTTTTATGTTAACTTAAGCAAGCTGTCATCATCTGAGAGGAGGGAACCACAAATGAGAAAATGACTCTGTAAGAACTAGCTGTAGGATATTATTTCTTAATTGGTGATCGATGGAGGAGGTCCCAACCCATGATGGGTGGTGTCAACTCTGGGCTGGTGGTCCTGGGTTCTATAAGAAAGCAGGATGAACATGCCATGAAGAACAAACCAATAAGCAACAGCCCTTGACGGCCTCTGCATCAGATCCTGGTGCTGTTTGAGTTCCTGCCCTGACTTTCTTCAGTGATACAGACTACAACGGAGAAGTATAAGACAAAGGAAACCCTTTTCTCCTCAAGTTGCTTTTGATCATGGTGTTTCATTGTAGCAGTAGTAACCCTAAGACAGTCATGCTGAGCCCCTCCCGTTCCCTTGTCAATTCTACAAGCACTAACAGTTCTTCTTCCATAGTTCAAACAAGATGACTGCAACTGCTGGTGTTTTGTCAGGAACTCCTGTCTATAGCCTGGGGTTTTCCAGCTGTACCAGTGACATTTGGCCAGATGGGTTCCTGTCATTGTTTTGGGGGCTTTTCTCAGCACTGTCAGTAGCTCCCTGTTCTTCCTCCTTTGGCTATCAATGGGGGCTCCTAAACCATACATTCCTTTAGACATCACTGCTGTTGCCCTGGAAGAAATGTCACAGAGCTAGAATACCTCCAATCCAATCCAAAGAAACGTGCTCTCCTTCCAGTCCTATGCAGCCCTCTTAATTAATTGTCTTTCTTCAGTATCAGTGAGACCTTTCTTTACACCGGAAAACCTTTCTTTCCAGTGCAGCTGGGATGGTCTTTATAGTACAACAACCCACAACAATGCCTCAACCTAAATCCCTTGCCTGCTTCCCTTCGCACACAAGGCAGACATCTTAAAACCGTGTTCATCTTCATGAAGGCATGACTGCCTCACACACCTGGGCTCATTCATTCATCTTCCACAAGGCTCCAGCCAAGATGGATTGCTTCCCATGGATTCTAAAGGCAGGAGCATATTTGTCCCTGTCCACCTGCTGTTCCATGTTCAGAGCACCTGTCCGTTCAACAGAATGATCCCCTGCTAGAGCTTCCCAGTTCTTTCTACCTCAGGCCCTAGGTTGTTGCTAGCAAGGGGCCTCATCACAAATGGGAACTGAGAATTTTTAATCATTTGCTATGAGTCTCATATTGCACAATGAATGTCTTGAAGGTGGAAGCAGGCCTGTTTCATTCTCTATTCTGAACTAGCATACACCATATTTTATTGCATAGAATAATCAGTCAAATTCGAGGGACAAATGATCAATAAGTGAAATGCAAAGGTAGTTTGGGTTGGGACTTGCTTTCTCCACTCTTCACACTAGGGGGTGCCAAGTGAAATAAACTATGTGCATGCATATGTATGTTTTATCTTTTTTAAAAACAGTACTTAAAAGTTTAGATATTCTTTTCCTATGATGCAATTTAAATAAACATTGTAGCACAACAAATCCTTCTTTTTGCTTCATAGCAGCTTTCCTATTCAGAGAACTGTGATTAATTAAATGAGTTCTGATACACACCCAGTGAGTGCTCAGCACAGCTAGTGCTAGGTGAATCAAAGTGAAGACCTTGGTGATTTTAGAGTAAGGCTCTACTATTATCTGCAGACAACTGTTTTTCCTTTGATAGACAGCCTTTGACCTGCTATTGGGCCTTAGTGGAAGCTGAAGACTAGGCAGTAGGCCACCACGTTATCACACAGACTGAGTTGCCCATCATGAGCTGGGTACTTTCTGACCCATGAAGCCATAAAGTAGAACATGCACATCAGCAATCCAATATCAAATGGAAGTGGTACCTATATGATTGGTCCCAGAAGGTCCTGAAGGTACAAGCAAGTTACATGAAGAAGTTGCTCAAATTCTTATGGTTTCTACTACCATTTACAATGCCTTCTCCTCAGCATGCACCTATAGCCTCCTGGGGTGTGCCCTATGATCAATTGACCGAGGAAGAGAAGACTAGAGCCAGTTTACTGATGGTTCTGCATGTTATTACTGATGCCACCCAGAAGTAGACAGAAGCAACATGACAACTCCTTTCTGGAACAACCGTAAAAGACACCAGCAAAGGGAAACCTTCATAGTGGACAGAACTTCAGGCAGTATACTTGGTCATACATTTGTTTGTAATGAGGGATGGTCAGATATGTGATTGTTCATTGATTTATGGGCTGACACCAATGGATTGTCTGGATAGTCAGGGACTTGGCAAAAGTAATTAGAAAATTGGTGAGAAAGATATTTTGGGAAAAAGAATGTGGATGGATTTATCCAAATGGGGGAAGGATGCAGAGATATTACGTCTCATGTAAATGCTCATGGAAAGGAGTCTTCAGGAGAAGAATTCAGTAGTTGAATGGGTATAGGATAGTCAGTTCTGTGGACAGTCAACCTCTTTCTCCAGCCATCCCTGTTGTTACCTAATGGGCTCATGAGCAAAGTGGCCGTGGTGGATGAAATGGAGAATATGTATGGATTCAACAACATAGACTTCCATTTACTTCCACTCACTGGCTACACCTGCAACTGAGTGCCAGATTTACCAGCATCAGAGACCAACAATAATCCCAGATATGGCACCATTCCCTGGGATGACCAGTCGATGACCAGGTTGGGAGTTGACTAGGTTGGATCACCTCCTTCATGGAAAGAGTAACATTTTGTCCTTACAGGAATGGACATTCATTCTGGTTATAGATTTGTTTTTTCTGCATGTAATGCTTCTACTAAAGCTACCATCTGTATACTTAAAGAATGCTTTATTCACCATCATGGTATTCTATGCAGTACTGCTTCTGAACAAGAAACTCTTTGATAGCTATAGAAGTATAACAGTGGGCCACATCTGGTCTTTCTATGTTCCCCACTGTCTTGAAGTAGCTAGTTTAATACAACATTGTCTTCTTTTGAAAGACACAGTTATAGCACCAATTAGGTAGCAGTATCCTGGAGGGCTGGGGCAGGCTTCTTCAGAAGGTGGTATAAATTTTGAATCAACATCCAATATAGTTTTTCCCTTAGACAGGGTTCACAAATCCAGGAGTCAGGGTGGAAATGGGAATGGTTTCATTTACTATTTACCTATGGGGACAGCTTTTGCTTCCTGTTCCTGGGAACTTATATTCTACCGGCCTAGAAGACAAGAAACTCTCTAGGAATCTTCTGGAACTCCAGCACTAGATTGGGACTGCTGAGATATTCAGTCTCATGGACTGACCAACTACTGGATTCTTGGTCATTCCATTAAGAGACCCATTGTTGGCCTATGAGAAACACAGCCTGCAAGTCAGTCAAACAAATCCTCCTTAATAGTATGAATGTATTTATGTATGTATATGTAATATATATATATATATATATATATATATATATATTATTTCTAACAGTTCTGTTTCTTTAGAGAACCCCAACTAATACCTCACATTTTTCTCTTCCCGAAACCTCCAGGCTTTTCATTATTCACACTGAAACATTTGCTTCCAACCATTAGTGAAACATGATCATGTTCAAAACAAAATCACTAAGACATAAGGGTTAAAGAGCTCAATAAAAATACTAGATGAATTTCATTTTTTCAATCTGTTGGTTTTCTAACTCCTAAATAACAATGTAATAAGGAAAGATACTTGTCTAAAAATTCAGGCTAGGCTCCATTTAAACTTATTAAAGGTTTTGAAAAACACTGTAGCTAAGTATTGTGTGGCACATTTCACCAAGTTGGAACGGCTACAGGTATATGGCTTTCCCAAGGCAGAAGGCAACTCTCAGATAGTTGTGTCAAATGCTAACATGTTGCATTAGTTCTCAACCTATTTTGAATGGTGCATTATTCAAAGTGTTTCCTTCGTTGAGTATGCTGAAATTCTACCAACTAATGCCATTAAAAACCAAACAATGTAAAATAAATAGTGTTGTGCAGATATCTATTTCCTATGTATGGAGTAATGGATATTTTCCACACTGTAAAGAAAATAGAGTTAAAAAGGAAAGTAACTTACTATTTGCTGTCTTCTCTTTAGAATTTCAAGTTGCCTTGACTTTTCCTGTTACTATGGCACTTACAGGTTTTTTGGATTTTTTTTTTTGCCCATTAGATCATCACTATGAAATGGAATATTTATTCTTATATCTCAGGAAAGCATGTTGCTTTCCACCTTCCTAAGCCTTTGCTTAGAGAACCATTGCAATTCAAAAGAAAATATTGCAAATGAAAATTCATCGAGGAAGTTTTAAAAAGGACTAGAATAATAAAAAATATGTCTTGCAGCCAATGAATGGATGCCATTGAAATGATGGAGCCAATGAAAATATCCTAGAGACTGGTTTGGGACCATGTTCATTCCTCATGTTGGACTAGTTAGCTTAGCGGAGAATGAGATGATGTTAGTGAGGCCAAGATCTTATCCCTGCCTGGCCAGTTAGCTTTGTGAAAGCAAGTTAACCATCACACATAAATTAGTTTTGTTTCAAAAGATGGTTTGGCCTAGGAAATATGGAGGAATAATCCCAAGTTGTCTGGAGTTTGTTATTACTACATTTCAATATGATTCAACTGTGTGATATCATAAATGATGGATCTGAGATGCTGTTACAAACCATGAAACTAATCTCACTCACTGTTTCCTGGCCCACCATGATGTGAACAACCTCTGCCACATACTCCCACTGCCATGATCTGAGTTGCCATGACATTCCTTCTCCACATCGACAGACTAAAACACTTTGAAACCATTAACCAAAATATATCTTTCCTCAAGTTATTTCTGCCATGCATTTTATCATAGCTCTAAAAAGTAACTAATGTCCTACCCAACTTAGGTAAAACTATGACTTAGGAAAGTCCAGGGTCTAGACTCCAAAAGCAGGACTGTCTGATACCAAGCTCATGATCTCCTCATAGATATGCAGATGTCAACATTAGCTTCTGCTCTCTAAGAACCTGTCCTAAGGCTGGATTATCTTTTTCTAATAAAAACAATATTGTAGAAACATAGGTAGCTCACCTGAGGGAAAGCTTCACAGTGACTCAATTCTTCTGAGCTAGATTCTTGTAGGTGGCTGACAACTGAAATTCTTTTCAAGATTACTCGATAAACATACTTATGCTTAGGTTTTCCAAAAGAGTACACATTGTTCAATCTGTGCCCATGTACACATAAAATGAAGGCCACCTCTTAGACACCCAACTTGTTGTAAAACTGGATAGTCTTTGAATTATTAGAAGAAAAATAAGTTTTTTCTTATTTCGAAATTTTATTTTGATTGAAATAGAATTACACCACATTCTCCCTTTCCTCCCTCAAGTCCCTCCCAGTTACCTCGAATCCCTCCCATCTCACCAACTCTCAAGACAATAGCCTCTTATTTTGATTATTACTGTGTGCATGTATGTGTATGTAGATATGTGTATATAAATACAATTTGTTTTTGTTGTTTGTGTGTAAACAGTTTCAAGGCTGACGACTTTGCGCTAAAAAACCAGTAAGGGGAGAGGCTAATTCTTCAAGCAATCTATAGTTGCCTGTAGTTCTTCTTTTTGGGGCGGGGCCCCTTGAGTTTTTCTTCTTCTGAATTAACATGACCATTGATAGTGTTGTGGTCATGTTTATGTAGCCATTTCTAGGATAGACTGTTTCATAGCAGGCTTCCTGATATTCTGGCTCTTACAATCTTAACCACCTCATCTTCTGAGATGGTCCCTGAGCCATAGGCACAGAAGCTGTGATGTAGATGTGTACATCTCAACAGTTGTGGTTTTCTTCTATGGTTTTTATTTGCTGTAGAGAGAGGCTCCTTATCTCTAGGGATAAGAACAAGATTTTAAATACAGTAAGGAATTATGTTGCTCCAACAAAGTGTTGCTAGCAGATTCTTTTCTAAATTTCATGACATCACTAGTCCTGGGACGCTTGCTGGATTTCAGGACCAGGCATGATTTTTCTTCTGTTGAGTGGGCCTGAAGTCCAATTCATCAGCTGTTTGTGGTCACCAACATGTGAGTGCCACTTGCTACATTTTATGCATGTCTTGCCATGTTGGTAATTGTCATGGTTCATGGGTGTTACAGCTGGGTAGGACTCTTTAATTGAGTCCCTCCCTCAGCAGCCTGTACAGATTTTCTGGAACATGGGAGCTAAACTGGAGGAACGATACTGAACAGAACATTTTAAAGGAGCTTTCTGAGAGAGTGCATATTGCTGTTGTTGTTTGCTCTTCTATTTTATTTTATTGTGTGTGTGGAGGCGTGAATATGCCTGGGCACACACGTGGAGATCAGAGGATCATTTGAAGAACTCAGTTCTCTCCTTTCACCATGTGGGTTCAGGAAACCAATTCATCTTGGTAGACATGGCAGCAGGCACCTTTTCCCTTTGAGCCATCTTCTGGGGCATCTCCTGTTTTTGCATGTGAAAAAAACCAGGCTATTCATTTTAGAGTCAAGGGACTACTTCTCAATACTAACTAAGTGTTTATTTACTTTCAAAATGCTACTAAATGCCAGACAATTACTTAAATATTTTATTCACATGTGTATAAATTGCCTATTGCATTCACAATTTATTACAATAGTACCTATATTGAATTTTATAATTTATTACTTGGATGTGGTTTCATTTAGCCAAAGGTGGGCTTTGAATTTACTGTGTAGCAGAGGCTAACTTAGCAATTCCGATCCTCTTACCTCCATTTACTAAGCAGTGGGACTACAAACATGTGCTACTGCATCCTATTGGTTCATTTGCTTGTGGTATTCTGGCCTTGAACCCATACAGTTTCTCTTTTGTTTGTTTTGTTTTTATATAATAAGAACTTGCCATGTGATATTGACTTATTGTTGGAATTGGTGTACTAAAGTAAGTATAGCGAATTCTCAAAAAGCTAAAAGTAGATCTGCCAAATACACAGCTATACCCCTCCTTGACATATGCATGAAGGACTCAACATCATATTACACAGACACTCCGCCATTCATTGTCACTCTAGTCACAATAGTTAGGGAGTGGAAACAATTTAAATGCCATTTAACTGATGAGAGGAAAATGAAATTGTGGTATATATACACAACCCAGCTGTAAAAGAAAATGAAATTTGTAGGTAAGTGAATGGACCGAGAAAATATTATAGCATGTGAAACGGTAACTCAGAAAGACAAATGCTGCTGTTTTCTCTGGCTTGTGGATGCGATCTCTGAATCTCTAGCTGTGAATGTATCACTGGGATTACAGTAGAAGCGAGGAATGTAAAAAGGGGGCATGGGGAGGGTGTGGGAGTTCTAGGTAACAGGTGCTATAGATGAGGAAATAGAAGAAATGGGTACGTTGGTTGGGGAGGGGGGTAGAGGGAAGCACTGAGTGAAAGAGAGCAGGAGGGATAAAGAGCACTAAGGATGATTTTAAAAGCCACGGGAAAACAGCATTTTTGTTTGTTTATTTAAAAGTACATATGGTTGGCTGGGCAGTGGTGGTGCACGCCTTTAATCCCAGCACTCAGGAGGCAGAGGCAGGTGGATCTCTGTGAGTTTGAGGCCAGCCTGTCTGCAAAGCTACATAGAGAAACCTTGTCTCAAAAAAAAAAAAAACAAACAAAAAACCAGAAAAATACATATGGTGTGTGTGTGTGTATATGAGTATGTACACACACACACACACACACACACACAATTTAATGAAGTTACACCACTTGGGTAATAATATTCCCCTCAAAAGACATAGACTAACAAAAATCACAGTGCCCGGCTTGGGAAACCTCTCTATGAGTTGGTCACGAGAGTCCAAGAGATTCTCCAAACATGGCAGATTGTTGTCATTGTCTTTGGTATGACCCAGTTGCTGAAACCTTTACACACCTTGGACTCTGAGTTTGGAGGAATTGAATTTGAAATGAAATGGAAGCCACCTCCTTGAAGTGTAGCTCTTATAGTACTGGAAGTTGCTATGCAAACTGCCTAAGTGGGAAAGCAATAAATGGTCACACCCAGCTGTAAAACTTATAAACCGCAACCATGACTATAATGGCAAGACATCCCTAAGGATGTAATAGTGGCGCTTGTATCTTTGAGGTAACCAATAGCCATCTAGCTGCATGCAAGGCCCACTCACTAGGAGGGCATTCAAGCCTGATACTGTAAACCTACGTAACTACCAATGGCGGGTGATAAAAATCTACTAACACCACTTGCCAAAAGAGTCTAATTTCTAACTCATAAATAGTTATATTCTTATACTCACAAATAAATCTGTCACTCACTCCTCATCAAAGAAACATCTGTTTACAGCAGAGACCATTGTGGAAATTTACAACTGGTCAAAATGTAGAAAATAAGTAACTGCCAGTGTCCAACCCGAACTAATATATTTATAACACAATCCCTACACTAACACTCAGGAAACAATGCAGAAGGAGAAGGAAGAAAGAATGTAAGACTCATAAATAAAATCATAAATAAGGCAGTGTCTTCTATATATGTCAGGGAATCTGTAGCCAGGAAATCTCAGCTATATTGTTTATTAAAAGTTAAAGAAGAGGAGGTTGCTCTTGGAAAGAGGTGGAGAAGAAAAGAGGGATGCAAATGATGTAAATATGCTGCTTTTTTAAAAAAAGAAATCTATGAGTCCCACTGACATCAGCAGCAATTATTGTTGTATTCACAGCATCTAGAACATTTCCAGGAATTATGGTAGAGACATTAGTACCAGCTGATTAACATTGAATTAAGACTCAGTTTTACTTTGTAAATTTTTACTATATCTACTGCACTGGATTAGATGTATACAACATATGCAAATGTATCAAGAATTTCACAGTTGCCTTTGGTTGACTGTCTTGACTCCTTGCTACAGGGATCTCTGGAAATGGGTTGTAATGAGTCTTGCATCCCATTTCACTCTGACTTGAAATGGTGTTGCTTGTGGAATGGAGCCAGTCATCCAGTAACACCTTAAAGCCCCAATAAAGGGAACTGACCCTTCTAGGATCAAAACAGTGACCTCAACCTCTTCAGTCATTGCTATGGTAATCTAAAAAAGCCATCTTGTAATAATACAAGGGGGAGTTTAGGCACAAGTGAATACCATCTGGCCAGAAACTATATTAAAATGCTGCATTCATCCCAAGCTTGTTTCTCAGCACCCCATTCAATTAAGTTGTATTTCCTAAAGCAAGGTCTGAGCTGCCAGGTGCTGTGTTAAGCCACTCTCTGAGGAAAGGTGTTTTTTTTGCTAAGATGTAGTCTAGAGAATTCTCGGCTTAGGTTTCTCTTAAAAAAAAAAAAAAAGGAAAACTTTGTGTGAGTTCTTGAAGGAAGAGATTTCCATGTAGAATGATTTTTGAATAGCTGAACAGATATTAAAAAAAGATGGAAGTGAACCTATTACACCCAGGAATGTTGTTTTGTAACCTAGTGTAATGGAACTATCAGAACTTGTTGTCAGAAGACCCAGAAGTAGTTCTAGGTTTGCTTGGATAAGCAGTAGCCTCCCCCTAGACTCAGTTGCCACCTGGCCAATCTTGTGATGTAAAACAATTGTGTTTCAAGGGTCATTTGACCCACTCCTTGTTCATAAAGAGCTCCAAATACAGGTCTCTGACATACTTACTGTCTAAGGTCTTGCTTAGTGTTTCTTAGATCATTGATGAAACAGGAAACAATTATTTTGTTTTAAGTTCTTGTTTAAGGCTCACAGTGTATTACAAATTAATGGGTTGTATTATTTTGTGTTTGAGGGTTAAATTTTGTTACCTTGCTTTGTCAGAAGAACATTACATCACATTGTTCATGATTAAAAATGACCTAACTGATGAAAATATTTAGGAAAGAAGCACAATGGTCTTTGATGAACTTAGAAGCATACAATGGAGAGCAAGGTGCAGGGTTCCCCTTAAGACAAAATTTTCACCAAAGTTCCCTGTTTGCACGTGTGGTTTATTTGGAAGGGCTTTAGGAGATGTGATACCCTCTTCTGACCTCCTTGGGCACCGGGCATGCACATGGTGTACATACATGAAGTCAAGATAGTCATACATATAAAAGAAAATGAATCATTTTAAAGGTTAATAGATTAATCAGGTTCATAGAGACATAAGATACTTTACAAGGGCTTGGGGAAAGAAATGGTGATTTGTAGTTCAATGTGTTTGAAAGTTTGAGGAAGTTCTGGGGACAGATGATGCTGGTGACTGCAGTGAACACTACCGAACTATTACTTAAAAATACTTATGATGGAGGCTTGGGCCTGTTTCCGGCCACCTTCCTCTGCCCTGCTCAGGGATACCTGAGGCCTGGGGACTGCTCATAGCAGTGGATCCCATTCAGCAGGATCCAGCCCACCCAACGACTACCAAAGCCACAGTACCAGTCCCGCCTCCATCCATGGGAAGAGGAGAGACATCTGAGTATTGGATCTGCTTGCCCCTACAGGAAGGGAAACTTGGTCCCACAACCACCAGGAGAGGAGATTCCTTCCACATCCACCAAAAGAGGAAACGGGAAGAATACAATATAAAAACACATTCAATAACAGAAACACCAATATGACACCACCAGAGTATAGGGACCCTACACCAGCAAGACCTGAACATCACAACGCAGATGAAGCAGAAGAGAATGACCTTAAAAATATCTTCATGAAAATGATAGAGGGCCTCAAAGAGGATATGAGAAAATCCCTTAAAGAAATGGAAAAAAAGAAAACCAAAAACTACTAGAAATCAACAAATCTCTTAAGGAAAGCCAAGAAAATGCAATCAAACAGCTGAAGGGAACAATCCAGACAGTTCAAGACCTGAAAACTGAAATAGAGACAATAAAGAAAACACAAACTGAGGGAATGCTGGAAATAGAAAAACTGAGTAAACGATCAGGAACTACAGATGCAAGCATAACCAACAAAATACAAGAGATGGAAGAGAGAATCTCTGGAGTTGAAGATACATTAAGAGAAATAGACTCATCGACCAAAGAAAATATTAAATCCAACAAATCCCTAACACAAAATATCCAGGAAATATGGGACACTGCAAAAAGACCAAACTTAAGAATAATAGGTATAGAAGAAGGTGAAGAAACCCAACTCAAAGGTGCAGAAAACATATTCAACAAAATCATAGAAGAAAACTTTCCCAACTTAAAGAAAGACATGCCAATGAAAGTGCATGAAGCTTACAGAACACGAAATAGAGTGGACCACAAAAAAGTCTGCTTGTCACATATTAATCAAAACCCCAAACATACAGAATAAAGAAAGAATATTAGGAGTAGCAAAGGAAAAAGGTTAAGTAACATATAAAGGCAAACCTATCAGAATTCCTGACTTTTCATAGATACTCTACCTACACTAAGAGACCACAGATGCCAGCCTAGACCACTATACCCAGCAAAGCTTTCAATCAATATAGATAGAGAGAACAAGATATTCCATGACAAAATCAGATTTAAACAATACATATCCACCAATCCAGCCCTACAGAAAGTGTTGGAAGGAAAATCCAACCCAAGGAAATTAACTACAACCAGAAAAACATAGGCAGTAGATAATCCCACTTTACCAATAGCTAAAAAAAGGGTGGAAACCCACACATAATTTCACCACCACCACCAAATCCAAAACAAACAAGAATGAACAATCAATGGTCATTAATATCCCTCAATATTAATTGTCTTAACCCGCCTATAAAAAGACCAGGCTAGTGGAATGGATAAGAAGACAGGATCCATCCTTCTGCTGCATACAAGAAACACACCTCAACTTTAAAGACAGATGTTATCTCAGAGTAAAGGGTTAGAAAAAGATTTTCCAATCAAATGGACCTAAGAAACAAGCAGGGGTAGCAATCTTAATATCTAACAAAATAGTTTTAAACTAAAATCGAACAAAAGAGATGAAGGAGGTCATTTCCTACTCATCACAGGAGAAATCCTTCAAGATGAAGTCTCAGTTCTTAATATCCATGCCCCAAATACAAAGGCATCCACGTTTGTAAAAGAAACACTACTAAAACTCAAATCACACATAAAACCTCACACACTCATAGTGGGAGACTTCAACACCCTACTCTCACCACTAGACCGAAACACCAGACAGAAACTTAACAAAGAAACAAAGAAACTAATAGAAGTTATTGCCCAACTGGGTTTAAGAAACATCTATAGAACATTCCATCCAAACACAAAAGAATTTTCAGCACCACATGGAACCTTCTCTAAAATTGGCCACATACTTGGCAACATAGCAAACCTCAACAGGTACAAAAAATTAAAATGATTCCCTGTTTCTTATCAGACCACTAAGCTTTAAAGTTAGAATTCAACAACAACACAAATTGCAGAAAACCTACAAACTCATAGAAATTGAATAATGCCCAATTGTACTACTCCTGAGTCCAGGACAAAATAAATAAAAAAAATAAATTAAAGATTTCCTAAAATTCAATGAGAATGAGGACACAATATACCCAAACTTATGAGACATTTTCAAAGCAGTACTATTAGGAAAGTTCAAAGCACTAAGTGCCCACATGAAGTAACTGGAGAATATTCACACCAGAGAATTGACAGAACAACTGATAGCTCTAGAACACACAGAGCCAAGGCACTCTGGAGGAGTAGACGCAAGGAAATAATCAAATTGAGGGCTGAAATCAATAACTTAGAAACTAGGAAAACAATACAAAGAATTAATATAATGAAGAGTTGGTTCTTTGAGAAAATCAACAATATAGACAAACCTTTATCCAAACTTACCAAATGGCAGAGAGTGAACATGCAAATTAATAAAATCAGAAATGAAAAGGGGGGACATTACAACAGACACCAAGGAAATGCAGAGAATCACCAGGTCATACTCTGAAAACCTGTATTTCTCAAAATTTGAAAATCTAAAGGAAATGGACAATTTTCTGGATAGATTTCACTTACCAAAATTAAATCAAGAACAGATAAGAAATTTAAATAGACCCATAGCCCCTAATGACATTGAAGCAGTCATCAAAAGTCTCCCAACCAAAAAAGCTCAGGGCCAGATGACTTCACTGCAGCATTCTACCAGAAATTCAAGGAACAGCTAATACCAATTCTCCTCAAAGTATTCCACATGATAGAAGCAGAAGGGTCATTGTCAAACTCTTTTTATGAGGCTTCAATAACCTTGGTACCCAAGCCATACAAAGATGTAACTAAGAAAGAGAACTACAGACCAATATCCCTCATGAACATTGATGCAAAAATACTTAATAAAATACTGGCAAATCGAATCCAGGAACACAGCAGAGAAATCATCCACCATGATCAAGTAGGCTTCATCCCAGGGATGCAAGGATGGTTCAACATACAAAAATCCATCAATGTAATTCTGAGACTGAGAAAGAAAAACCACATGATCATCTCACTAGATGCTGAAAAAGCCTTTGACAAAATCCAACACCCATTCATGATAAAGGTCTTGGAGAGACCTAAACATAATAAAGGCAATATACAGTTAACCAACAGTCAACATCAAACTAAATTGAGAGAAACTCAACATGATTCTCCTAAAATTGGGACCAAGACAAGGCTTTCCACTCTCTCCATACCTCTTCAATATTGTCCTTGAAGTTCTAGCTAGAGCAATAAAACAACAAAAGGAGATCAAGGGGATACAAATAGGAAAGGAAGAAGTCAAATTTTCACTATTTGCAGATGATATGACAGTCTAGATCAGTGACCCAAAAAACTCTACCAGGGAACTCCTACAGATGATAGACACCTTCAGCAAAGAGGCAGGCTACAAGATTAACTCCAAAAAATCAGTAGCCCCACTATATACAGATGATAAATGTGCTGAGAAAGAAATCAGAGAAACAACACCCTTTATAATTGCCACAAAACATAAAATACCTTGGGATAATGCTAACCAAAAAAGCGAAAGACCTGTATCATAAGAATTTTGAGTCTTAAAGAAAGAAATTAAAGACGATACCAGAAAATGGAAGGATCTCCCATGTTCTTGGATAGGTAGGATCAACATAGTAAAATCGGCAATCTTGCCAAAAGCAATCTACAGATTCAGTGCAATCCCAATCAAAATCCCAGCACAATTCTTCACAGAAATTGAAAGAATAATTGTCAACTTCATATGGAAAAATAAAAGACCCAGGATAGCCAAAGCAACCCTGTACAACTAAGGAACTTCTGGGGGCAGTTCAAGCTTCCCTGACTTCAAGCTCTATTATAGAGCTATAGTCCTGAAAACAGCTTTGTATTGGCACAAAAGTAGACAGGTAGACCAATGGAATCAAGTTGAAAGCCCTGATATTAACCCACACACCTATGAACACCTGATTTTTGTCAAAGAAGTGAAAGGTACACAATGGAATAAAGAAAGCATCTTCAACAAATTGTGCTGGCATAACTGGATGCTGACATGTAGAAGACTGCAGATAGATCCATGCCTATTGCCATGCACAAAATGTAAGTCCAAATGGATTAAAGACATCAACATAAACCCATCCACACTGAACCTATTAGAAGAGAAAGTGGGGAATACCCTTGAATGAATTGGTACAGGAGACCGCTTTCTGAACATTGCACCAGTAGCACAGACACTGAGATCTACAATTAAAAAATGGGACCTCCTGAAACTGAGAAGCTTCTGTAAGGCAAAGGACATAGTCAGCAAGACAAAACGGCATCCCACAGATTGGAAAAAGATATTCACCAACCCCACATCTGATATATACAAAGAACTCAAGAAGCTAGTCACCAAAACACCAAATCAGGTGCTAGGGAAATGTCTGGAGATCTACAACAATGACACCAACTAACAATCTATGCAACATAGGAGAGGCTGCCTTAAATGCCCTCTCCTGATAATGATATTGATGACTGACTTATATGTCACCCGATAGCCCTCATCCAGCAGCTGGTGGAAGTGGAAGAAGACACCCACAGCTAAACACTGAGCTGAACTGGAATCCAGATGCAGAGAAGGATGAGTGATGAGCAAAAGGGCCCAGACCAGGCTGGTGAAACCCACAGAAACAGCTGACCTGAACAAGGGGGAGCTATTGGTTCCCAGACTGATAGCTGGGAAACCAGCATGGGACTGATCCAGACCCCATGTCAGTGAGGAGACCTCAGAAATCTATGGGGTCTTTTGTAGTAGATCAGTACTTATCCCTAGCATAGGTGTGAACTTCGGGAGCCCATTCCACATAAAGGAATACTCCCTGAGCCTAGACACAAGGGGGTGGGCCTCGACCCTATCCTGAAGGATATGATAGACTCTGAAGACCCTCCTATGGAAGGCCTCACCTTCCCTGGGGAGCAGAAAGGGTACGGGATAGGTAGGTTGTTAGTTGGGAGGTGCAGAGTTGGGTTGGAGGCAGAGGGTACTGGGATTGACATGTAAAATAATCTTGTTTCTAATTTAAATAAAAATAAAGAGAAAGAAAAAAATACTCATGATGGCATACTTATGCTCTGTGTATTTTGCTACAAATAATGATTTTTTTACATCTTTAAAAGGAGATGATTATTGGATCCCATTTTAATACAAGTTGAACAATTTATGGGAATAACTTTTGTCATTTTAATGCATTGTATTTCTTTCCTTTTGTCATTTATTCTTTTCTATAATTATTAATTGAATTTACTTGTCAGCACTAGTTTAAGGCCTTTGAATGCAAGAGGAAAGAGAACCAAGTTCTGACCTTCATGGATTTTATGTTTTCCCGTAGAGTACAGGAGTGGATAACAAACAGAAAAACACAAACAGGTAGACACAAACGCTGGGAATAGCCAGGGCATCAAGCAGAAATATCATATAAAGGGTAATGAATGCCACTTACTGATTGCTCTGGGTTGTATGTCTATTGTCCCCTGCACAACTCATGTTGAAGGTAGATTCCCAATATGATCTTGTTGATAGGTGGTGTGGCCTTGAAGAGGCAGTTCAGTTCATGAAGGATTTTCCTTTATGGATGCATTAATTTATCTCCTAGAAGAGTGGGTCCTTTTTGTTGTTGTTGTTTTTTTGTTTGTTTGTTTTGTTTGCTTTTTCGAGACAGGGTTTCTCTGTGTAGCTTTGGAGCCTATCCTTTCACTTGCTCTGGAGACCAGGCTGGCCTCAAACTCACAGAGATCCACCTGCCTCTGCCTCCTGAATACTGGGATTAAAGGTGAACAACACCAATGCCCGGCTGAGTGGATCAGTTTTATCGAATTCAGTTTTCTTAAACAAGGTCACATCCATGTGATTTGTCTTTTGTGAGCAACTGCTTGCCCTTCTGTCTTTTACAACTTGAAGTAACACGGGAGCCCATCAGAAGCCACTCAGAAGCTAACCATGCTTATGGACTTCCAAAATCATGAGGTATGTAAATCTGTTCTTCACAAAGTACCTAAACTCAGGTACTCATTGTAGCACCAAAAAAAAAAAAAAAAAAAAAAACAGGCCAAGGGGCTAACGGAAGTCAACTTGAAGAATGACTGTTCAAGAAGAGAAGGGAAGAAGGAAGAAAGTGAGCCTGAAGACATCCAAGGAGCAGCTGTTTCTGGAAAAAAAAAAAAAAAAAAAAACAGACTGTAAGCTTCAGCTAGGAGTGTGGTTGGTGTATCTGCAAGGCATGTAGGTCTCCCTCAAGGTATAGGAAGAGCAAATGGAGGAAATAATGTTGACAGACACAGTAGGAGATGCAAATGGAGGCCAGGAAGTTAGAGCCCATGGATTGTTTTACACTGATGCCACAAAGGTCTGGAAACTATAAATCAAGGGCGTTGAAGTCATTCTGTTTTTCTTATCACCTGGAATTTCTCTTGACTATGTAGAGCCACGAAGCAAAGCTGGTCCAATCTTTTTTTGGCTTGTTCTGTTGAAATGCAAAGATATATATTATACTACACATGAAAGGGCGTGTCATTGTCTTTCTCCCTAGTTTTGGGAATATTTTTTAAATTATTTTTATTAGTTCAAATTAGAAGCAAGCCTGCTTCACATGTCAATCCCTGCTCCCTCTTTCTCCCTAGTCTGGGGTCCATGCACTCTCCCTTGTTCAGGTCAGCTGTTTCTGTGGCTCTCACCAGCCCAGTCCTGATCTCTTTGCTCATCACTCCTCCCTCTCTGCCACTGGGTTCCAGAGTTCAGTTCAGTGTTTAGCTGTGAGTGTCTGCCTCTGCTTCCATCAGCCACTGGATGAAGGCTCTACGATGGCATATAAGGTAGTCATCGGTCTCATTATAGGGGAAGGGCATTTAGGGTAGCCTCTCCATTATTGCTTAGATTGCCAGTTGGTGTCATCCTTGTAGATCTTTCTGGAAATCTCCCTAGTGCCGATCTCTCCTCAAACCTATAATGGCTCCTTCTGTTATGATATCTCTCATCCTGCTCTCCTCTATTCTTCCCCAGACTCAACCTTGCTGTTCCTCCATTTCCTCCTCTCCTCTCCCCTCTTCTTTACCCCTCTCTTGCTCCCAGGTTCCTCTCCCCTACCCCCATGCTCCCAATTAGTTCAGAAGATCCTGTCACCTTCCCCTTCTCCAGGAGACCATGCATTCTTCTCTTAGGGTCCTCCTTGTTTCCTAGTTCCGTTGGTGATGTGGACTGTTGGCTGGTAATCCTTGCTCTATGTCTAAAATTCATATATGAGTGAGTACATACCATGTTGTCTTTTTGTGACTGGTTTAGGGTTAGCTGTAGGCTTTGGAGAGCGAACAAAAAGAGATGTCGGGAAAAATATGGTGACAATTAATTTTGTATGTCAACTTCACAGGGCTACTGGATGCCCACAGTGTGGGTAAATTTTTATTATTGGATGTGTCTGTGTGGGTGTTTCTGTAAGAGATGAGCTTTATCATGAACATCAGCAGAATGAGTAAAGAGCAACTTCACCAATACAGATAGAATTCATTCAGCGCCTTGAGAGTCTGAAGTAATGAACTGAACTAAGGGCAAATTTGGTCCCTGCTTGAGAGGGACTATTTATTGGCCACTAGCCCAGATCCTACCCTGACAACTTGATCTTCAGGTCTTCAGTCTTGGATGAAGTTCCAGGTTGCTTTTACTTTCTTCACATTTAATAATACCACTGTCTTTCCCTTACGATTCAGAGAACCTATGCTCTGCCCGAAGTTCAAAACACTTTCTAAACTAATCCTAGCGCAGCCTCCTAAGAGTTGTAATCTGCACAATTAGGTAAGCTTAAATTTCCATATCTTAACATGTTTTTAAATGCTATGTATATTAGATGTGAGAAATGATAATATTTTTTGTCAAGTATATTTGGGTATATATAATGTTGTGTTGTATGTGCAGTGTGTGTATGTGTTAGTGTAGGTGTGTGCATGCATGCCCACATGCAGTGAGGCTTCTAGAAGCCAGAGGTAGATGCTGGTGTCTTTCCTTAATTTCTTTCCATTGGAACGGTTTTGAGACAGAGACACTAACTAAAACTATATCTCATTGATTCAGCAAGACTGGCTAGCTGATGAGATTCAGGGATTCACTGGTCTCTGTCTCTCCCAGTGCTGAGGCTATGGCTACACACACTGTAACCAGCTATTTATGTGGGTTCAAGGGATTTAAATACAGGACAGTATGTTTATGTGGCAGACACTTTACTACTATCTGAGCCATCTCCCCAGTACTCTCAAGTATTTTTAATATTGCCTAGATCCCAGACAGCAGCTTCCAGGTTTTCAGGCATGCTATTTATGGGTTTGTACAATTTGCTTAGTCCTTTGTTTTTTTAGCCATTGCGCTTTATGATCATTGCTTGCCGTTAATTCCTGCTTATGTTTTATATTTTCCCAGCATTTCTTTTCTTTCCAAGACAGGGTTTCTCTGTGACTTTGGAGGCTGTCCTGGAATTAGCTCTTGTAGACCAGGCTGGTCTCAAACTCACAGAGATCTGCCTGCCTCTGCCTCCCAAGTGCTGGGATTAAAGACCTGTGCCACCACTGCCTGACATTTTTTTCTAGTTACATGCATTATATTCCATTTTAGGGGCTGGAGAGATGGCTCAGCAATTAAGAGAACTTACCATGCTTTCAGAGAACCTGGGTTCTGTTCACAGCACCTACATACAGCTTAAAACTGTCCTCCACCTCAATTCCAGGGGACCCTGTGTTCTCCTCTGATTTTTGCAGATACCAGTCATGAGCACAGTGTGCATCCATCCATCCATCCATCCATCCATCCATCCATCCATCCATCCAGGAAAAACATACACATAAAATAAAAAAATAAACAAACCTTTGAAAAGGATCCCAGTCCTAGCAAGGCACAGCTGACACAGAGTTACACTAACAGGAGACTATACTGTGGGTTTCCTCCTCTGTGAATGTGGGGTCATTTTTCTTGGCCCACCTTCATGTATTGCCACTTGATGAACTGAGAGCAGGGATTTCAAGAGTAAAAGAGTCTGTACAATGCTGAGCATAGTCCTCGCTGGGCTTCATTCAGCCTGTAGCCTTCAGTTCTTTGTAGCCAGAAGTGCCTGGGCTGGGAGCTTCGCACACTGCCTTAAGCCCGCCTTCCCTCCCTTGGACTGCCTCACTACTATCAGGACAATATTCTGAAGACAAGTCTTGATCTTGGTACTTATGTTCTGGAATTTCTTCAGGGACTCTTGAGCACTCAGAGAGAAGGACAGCAAAGTGAAGAACTTCTGTACTCTCTCTTGCCTTCTGCAGCAGGCAGCATGTCCTTTACTCATGACTCAAGGACAAACCCTTGCGTAGCTCAGGCTTTTTGCTGGGCTAGCTCTTGCTCCTTGGTCAGTATTTACAACAGTCTGGCTCAACACAAGTGGCTTCTTCCCAAGTCAGTACAGATGCAGCCTTTGCAAACCCAACTATATGACTTGTCACAGCAATGATGCAATATTTTCTCTTTGTTTCCAAGTATTTTCAATGTGGACAAGGAACCAGTAGACAGAGAGGGCTGCCTGTAATTGGTTGTAAATAAACACCAGTTTTACACTAATAGTATTTGTTTATTTGTGTGTGTGTGTGTGTGTGTGTGTGTGTGTGTGTACATAAGTATGTGTGTGCAGAGACACACATGTGTTGGTGTGCATGCATGTGTATGTGTGTATGGAGGCCTGAGGAATACCTTGGGTGTCACTCCTCAGTTTCTGGACACCTTGTTTTTGGAGATGGGGTATCTCATTGGCCTGGAACTTGCCAAGCAGGCTAGGCTGGCTGACCAGAGATCTATAGGGGTCATTGTATGTCTGCTTGCCCAGCAGTGGAATCACTACCACACTCTGTTTTTCTTTATGTAGATTCTGAGGGTTTAAATTACAAGCCCTTTTGTTTGTAAATGCAAGCACTTACTGACTGAGCTATCACCCCAGCCCACCAATATTATTTTTCAGAATGAGTATCCCTGGTTATCATTAATGTTCACATAGACATCCTCACAATGTACCAAGAGACTGGCAGGTAGAAGGGGCTGGCAGGGAGAAATGCTGGGTGCGGAGTGCTCAAACCAGTAACATCTTTGAGATGCAGGAGTTCCTCTAGGTTACTGTGTAAAATATGTTTCAGATGCACAATTAAAGGATGATGTGGGTCTCTTAACATATTTTTTTACTTTAAAAATAGAATATGGAAAATGTGACTGTGTTCCTCAGTGCTTCAGTGTGGACTGATCACATTTGGATGTTCGCTGTGACATTTAACTTTTGCAAGCAAGGGTTTCTAAACCCCTTTCTTCCTGCCCAGCCCTTCTGCTTCTTGTCTGTCTGGTGGTGCTTGTGTTGATTTTGCATCTACAAGATGGTCTGAAGGGAACAGTAGAGGATGTGGATAAAACTATTTATTTACAAAGTGGCTATTTCCAGGCAAGTAGGAAGGCTTCTAATTGCTAATTCATTCCTGGGTATTCGGTATCCTGCTGCCTGTCAAGTGCTTCTTGGTTGTGATGGATCTTGCAATTGACTCGTGGTTCATTTACTGTTGTGGTATGGATCTTACGTATCTCCCAAAAGGCTGTATGCTAAAGGTTTGCCACCAGCCAGAAATGTCATGTGGTGAACGTTTAGGAGGCAAAGCCTACCAGAAGGAAGTTAGGTCACAGGAAGTGTGACCTTGAAAGAGATACTGAAATTCTAGCCCTTCCTTATCTTTTCTCCACTTCCTAACAAGGAGAGGAGCAACCTCCTCTACCACGTTCCCTTGCATGATGCTCTGCTTTCATAGCAAGCCCAAAGGGACCAGAACAAGCAACCATGAATTAAAACATCTAAAGCCACAGACCAAGAGAAGTCTTCTTTTCTTTTTTTAAGTTGTTCACCCATGTATTTTGCTACAGAGATGGTAAGTTAACTGACATATCTATTGGCTTCTTAGTATTCCTCAGATTCTTTAGATTTTTCTTGTGACGAAAAGGAAACTATGGATGAAGTCTATTCTCCACAAGTCTATCTCCACACTCTCTGCCCTGACAATCAGGGATTGCTCTAACTATAGGCCTAAGCATATATGGAACTGGAAATTCATTTCCAGAGTGGTGAGAAATCCCCAGATGTCACATATCAAGCTGACCAAGATCATGCTGCTTAATCTTCAGTGGACATTGCATTGTAAAATGAGAATAAAAAGGTTAGTCTTCCCTTTGTACAAAGTGAATTAAACAGAAAGAAAACAATAAAAAACCAATGGGAAAGTAAATATCTAAATGAACAGACAGCATAAGGTACAGATAGGCAGGGAACATTCACCGTAATCAATATAGGTGCAGACATTTTCAGTGTGGCAAATTGCAAATCTACTCCATGATCTCTCACTTAGCAACAACAAAGTCTCCTATTGCAAGGAAACAGAAGTGTGTTTGGTCTGGGTAACCTTGTTTCTGACCCAATATGGTTTTGGTAATAGAAGCGTTCATAGACCCAAATGCTCTAAGTAAAATTCATAACACCTTTCTTTTACTAAGTCTCACACTGGTGATGGAGACCCACAAGACTGTTGTGGCAGAGTCCAGATGGATGGACAGGTGCACTACGTGACATCTGAGGATCTGAAATGGCACTCTGAGATAATAGGAGTCGCCAGCTTTATCTTGGGTGGAGTTTGCTGTCTGGAAAGATACCCTCCAGTAATTGTGATATTACCGTCAAGAGCTTTCTGTCTTTCTGAATTTCTGTCTCTGTTAGGGTTACTATTGCTGGAATGAAATATCAGGATTGAAAGCAAGTTGGGGAGGAAAGAATTTGTTTGGCCTTCCCTTCTATATCATAGTCCACCATCAAAGGAAGTCTGGACAGGAACTCAAACAGGGCAGGAACATGGAGGCAGGAGCTGATGCAGAGGCCATGGAGGGGTGCTGCTTACTGGCTTACTCCTCATGGTTGGTCAGCCTACTTTCTTATAGAACCCAGGACCACCAGCCTAGAGCTGGCCCCCTAATGGGGTGGGCCATCCCTATCAATTACTAAGACAATGTCCTCCAGGCTTGCCTGTAGCCTGATCTTGTAGGTGTATTTTCTTTTTCTTTTTTATTTATTCTTTGTGTTTTTCACATCTTGCATCTCTATCCTAATCATTTCTTGGTCCCTTTATATCCACCCTCTACTCTTGAAACCGCCCCCCCTATAAAATAAAATAAAATTTAATAGAAAAAAAGAAAAAATCAAACTTGCTAGAGCATGTGAAGGGACTGTTCCTGCAGACCCAAAGCTGCAGGACCTCCATAACTCAGGGGAACAATGGGATAACCAAGAGGAGTTCCACTGAGGGCCCAGCATCGATAGTATAGCAGAAATCAGAGGCCTCAGACCAGACCAATGATACTTTGGGATGAGTGTATTTTCTTGATGGAGGTTCGCTCCTCTCCCATGTCTTTGGCTTCTATCGGGTTGACATAAAACTAGCCATCGCAACGGCTGTCAAATATCTGCACCCAGGACTGGGGAGATGGCTCCACATCCACTTGTTGTGGACATGTGAAGACCTAGGTCCAGATTCTCCCAAACTGGTGTAAAGCCAAATGAAACAGTACACATCTGTAATTCTGGGGCTCCCAGGGCAAGCTGAGAGGCAAAGAAGCTTGAAGGCCAGCTAGCCTGGTATACACAGGGACAAACTACAATATATTCTGTCTCAAACAAGGAGAAAGGTAAGGACAAACATGAGATGTTTCTCAGACTGGATACATACACACCCAGACAACCCACACACACATATCCACTCTCACATTCATACATATTCATACTTACAAATTTGCAACACCACACACACACACACACACATACCACACACACACATACCACACACACACACACACACACACACACACACACACACACACACACACACACACACACACACACACACACACGGGGCAGGGGGAGGGAGGGAGAGAGAGGGAGAGAGAGGGAGAGAGAGAGATAGAGTTTTTTTTTTTTTTTTTTTTTTTTTTTTTTTTTTTTTTTTTAAGAAACCCATTCCTGGACTTAACAGCTCAAGGTTCCAGACATGAAAAAAAAAAATCTGGTTTTCAATAACTTAAAACTACTTATTATGACACTAATGAAAGCAATTATCCACTGTAGGAGTGATTGAGTGCCAGACTTTGGGCCATATCTACGTGAATTATATCACATAATCTTTAGTAGTCTCACGAAGCGGGTCCTTGAACTGTTTGACATGAGAAGAGCACCATGTGTAGTCACAGCATAAGGATATGGCAAATCTCTTATCTGAACCCTGCTCTTTTCCCTTTTGGGTCCATGCCATGTTGACTGTACTGGCCTCCACGCACTGTTCCTTGTGTTCTTTTCTTTAGGAACGGAAGATCCCCGAGACTTCTAATCCCAGAATTCACCTGGCTTGAGCTCATGCTCTGTGATAGGAATTTGGGAGTTTGTCTCTGAGGTGGGGGAAGGAGCTCTCTGTGGGAACAGATGGCTTCCTGAGCCTGTGAGGAGCGAGACTGGGCGACCTAAAACCAGCACATTCTATTCCCACCATACACATTCTCAGAGTATGGAAAACTCATGCATGCAAGGGTAAATTGCTAAGAGTTTATGCTCCATGACCAGAGAAACTGTGGCACAAACTGTTTTAATTGTGTTGACCCAATAAAACCCTAGGATGAAACCGTTTTCTCCTGGAAGGAGAAATGCTAGCACTTCCACCACGGTCAAAGCTTGTCAGGGCAGCCTTTCAAGTTTCTCCTAGTGCCACATGGAGCCTTATGATGTTCTAATAGGAAATGTCCCCGACACTGACATCCTACTGCAGGACAAGAAGGCAACACTAGTAAAAAGGGGTTTTCCCAACAGTGTCTCTACTTAGCTGTTGAGATGTTCTCGGGTTCAAAAATAGTCACTTCCATTCAGTGTCTCCCGGGTAATTGCGGCTTTGTTGTTATTCCTGGCCTGGCCCTGAGCCAGAACACAGCTCTAGGCATCTTAGGTTGCTTCACCCGGGAGTCCAGGGAGACCTTCTGCATGGATACGGGGGCCTTCTGAGTCCCCAGAACACACTGCGGTGTCCTGTTCTCCCTCTGAGACCCCTGAATGTTTTGAGAGTAAGTCATGGCCAAGGAGAACGAAGGAGACCACTTTTAAGTAAGAACAGGAAAAACCAAGGCTCATGGAATGTGCTCTCCGAGGAGGAAGCCTTTTTTTAAGGTTTGTTTTGTTTTTACCAGGCTGTGTGTTGTACTTATTGGCTGTCACAGGGAGGGCAGGGCTCAGGGTGGACAGATTTCTCTACGGCAGGAGAAAAAGGCACGCTTCTTCCCCAAATGAAGTCATGCTCAACCTTCTACTCAGCTACAGGGATGTGATGCTTCTCTGATTGTCTGCCTCACTTCCTTGACTCTTTTCCTCCTTGAGAGCAGGGTTGTTTCCTGGGGTCAGGCACGCAGCAGGCTTCAGCCCAGCGTGCTAACCAGGAACTCAGGAGCCATGGCGTCCTCCAGACGGGACTTGAGGCGCAGGACTGAGACTTCTGATTTGGGACGTGACTGTGGGGCGGGGGGAAGTGGACACAATAAATCCATCCGCACTGTGTGTGGCTCTGCGTTTAATAGTATCTGCTGTCTTTTATTGGATGATAACCTGTGTCTCCAGGAAGAGCCTGATCTGTCACTTGAATACTACGTGCGCTTACCCAACCATCAGAGACCGTGTACAGGAAGTGGGTTAGTTTAAAGCATCATCATCATCCGGGTCATTTGGTTAGCATCACTTCAAATATGTCCTCATGACGACTTCCTCTAAGTGTTCGTACAGCTCCTGTTCTAACAATCGATAAGGAAACCAGGACCAGAAAGATGGGGAAACTCTAAGGTTGCACAATAGTTTTGTTTATAGTCTTTGAAGCAGATCTCAAGACTAGGATTCCAGCAAAAATGGCTCACTGGTGCCATTTAGGAAATAAAAGTAGGGGCATGGGAAAGGTATATAGAAAGGGAAGGATGCTAGTAAAGGCAGGCTGTGGTGGCAAACCAGAGGGAGAACTGACTCACCCTGTAGGGGAACTAAAATCAGAAGGGGACACAGATATCAGGGTTCTCTCTACTATGTACTGTGTGCAGTGTGTTTTTATGGCACTTTCTGCCAGGCTCTGGCTAAGAGCAGATGGGTGGGAAAGGCAGGTTGATTTTTTTTTTTTTTTTATAGCTTGAGTAGAGCTTCCAGAGCTTCAGAGCAACCTCTGAGGAAATGAGAGAGAGAGAGAGAGAGAGAGAGAGAGAGAGAGAGAGAGAGAGAGAGAGAGAGAGAGAGAGAGAGAGAGAGCTTTTTGAAACACAAGGCTGTACTAAGTTGAAACATTAGACTGCGGTGTGCCTTAGAAGCTAGGCTGGGAACACATGCTGTGTGTTGTGTATGTTCAGAAGAGGATGCAAGTCATGGACCCCTGAGTTCTTGCTGAAAGACAACCCATTCCAAAACCTAATGGCTTATAATAACCAGAAAGACATTCAGAAGGTATCTGGGACACTGCTATTTCTTGTTGTAAGCACTATCTGACCGCCAAATGCACCTTCTTCTCCCTATGGAGAAGTTTTTTTTTTGCTATAGAACAATTCCCAACTCTGGATTAACACCCCCTACTGAGACCAATTGCTCTAGATGTATGTAACCCCATGTGACCCCGACAGGACTGCCATAATATAATGCTACTGAGTGACTGGCTTCAACAATTGAAATACTTTCACTCATAGTCTAGAAGGCTGGAAGTCCAACATCAGGGTGTAGTACATTTGTATTCTCCTGAGTTCTCTCTCCTTGGCTTGTAGATGGACACCTTTCCCCTTTCTGTATGTTTACACCTGTATCTCTGCCTCTGCTTGCAAGGTTTCTGGCCCCACTGGATTAGGGCTCCATCCTTCTGACCTCATTTAACCATATCTACTTCCTTAAAGGCCTTTTCCAGTACATTTACATTAGTGGGTGGGTTTCAGAAGACTTTGTTAAATTTACACATCTGATTTTCCCCAGTGAAATCTCCTCATTCTTCCCCTTCTTCAGAGCAATGGGCAAGCCCAGCACAACCAAAACCTTCTTGTCTGGAAGTAATGAGAAGAAAGTCCACCATTTTGCACACCACCTTACACTTCACTTGGCATCTTCAAGTAAACATCCAATTGCTGTTTCTAGAAGGTAGGAGGTCCAGAGGAGGTTTGAGTCAGCTGACCTGGTAGACTTGTTAT
Organism: Cricetulus griseus; assembly: GCF_003668045.3. Classification (NCBI taxonomy): domain Eukaryota; kingdom Metazoa; phylum Chordata; class Mammalia; order Rodentia; family Cricetidae; genus Cricetulus; species Cricetulus griseus. The sequence continues at coordinate 50,821,447 of NC_048601.1, read as the reverse complement.
TCTGCTTAGGGAGCCAGAGCGAGGACTTATGAGAGTATATTCATACATTCTCCAACATTCCTAGATATTGCCAGTGTAGTCTCCTAAGAGGTTGGTCCATTTTCTAGTGTTGCCAACCAAGTAGAAACCCCTTCTGCTTCCTAGTGTCAAAGTCATACAAATATTAGGAAACTATTTCTTCTAGATTAATTTGAGAAAAAATAACAACCCCCACCCCCAACCAGCACTTCCACATCCTTAACTAGAGTGTATGAATGTTCTGAAAATATAGAATGATTTCTAATACCTTATGTATATGTTTGTGCTAGGCCATGGACTTTATATGATCTCTTTCTTGGACGATTTTTTGGAAAGTTAAGTATTTGTAAAAACGACTTGATTGTCCTTCCTTTTTGTTCTCCTTCTCCCTTGCAGCACACCCAGGAGCTTTTACACATATAATGCATGCCCTGTACCACTAAGCCTCTTCTCTTGCCTGTGCACATGTTTTAAAATATGAGCCTGAAGTTTATATATGTGTAGCATGAGATCAAATGATCATAAGCTGAATTCCTACTTTATGCCCCATTTTGTAGATGTAAGAGATCAAGTTTTGGGTTTCTGCTTTTTGTTGTTGTTGTTTTTGAGTCTTTAGTGGTCAAAGGTTAGAAAATTTCACATTATGTTTTCAAGTGCTATTTCCTTGTGGATTTAACATAAGATTTAAGATACAAATGATATAGAGAAATGATAAAGCAATGAAAATTATTAATAAACTTGGGAGGGAAAGCTGCATAATTGCCATTAAACTCTTGAGTGTTTTATTAACAAGAAACTATCTAAAAAGGAATGGATATAAGTGGGGTGGTGGTGGTGGACACCTTTAATCCCAGCACTTGGGAGGCAGAGGCAGGCGGATCTCTGTGAGTCTACAAAGTGAGGTTCAGGACAGCTAGAGCTGTTACACAGAGAAACTTCACCTTGAAAAACCTAAATAAATAAATAAATAAATGGGATGGGTATAGGTGATGAAAGGGGATTTTATGATCTTTTGGAGGAAGCAAGAACTATTAAAGCTTCTTTGGGTTTCGTGACAACCCAAGGAAACAGATTGGATCCTACATTCTCACAACTGTCCGTCTCTTTTTAGGGCCATTGCTTCCCCGGCTCTGAACCTTAGAAGACACGTCATGCTTTGTGATTGCCCAAGGTTCCCTTTGGTACACACGTGATGAAGCATCTAAATATTTCTCAAGCACAGTGGTAGGCTCTGTGGCAGACAAAGCCTGTAGACTCTGGCGCCTTCTCTCATGGAATTTTCAGGCTACTGGAGTGACACAGAAAGAGGAAGAGCAGCTTTACACTGTGATGGATTCCACAGCTGCTCAGCAGAGACCACTTCCATGTGCTACTTTTCTGGTCTTGTGACTAAAATTCTTGACAGAAACAAAGGAGGAAACAAGTTATTTTGACTCATAGTTACTAAGCATCACAGCAAAGAAGGAATGGTGGAACTCTTGGCATCAGGGGTATGCGGATGTGTTCTTCACAACACGATGGACCAGGAAGTAGAAACTAGGACCAGAACCAGGGGTAGATGTCTCCTTCCAAGACTTGTCCTTAGTGACCCACATCTGACATTCAGGTTACATCTCCTAAATAGTAGCAGAGTTTTGGGGAATAGTCCAGATTCAAGCTACATAAGTTAAGACCAACAGAGTGATGTGAATATTGGCCTCCAGTTAGGCTTTCTGCAGAATTGAAGCTCTGATCTGAAGTATGGTGGGTAAATAGAATCACATGGGTAAGATTGGGGCTAAGGGGAGGTGGGCAGTTAGGAATGAGGTGTTGTAGTGACAGAAGCAGACAGGAAAGCAGATACCTTCATGGGGAGAGTAAGTCTGGGGGATGGACTGGAATAGAGACAGTTGCTGGGTTTAACACTTCGACTTTGATAATGCTATGTTGTGTTTCATTGTTATCCAAACTGACTAACGACTATATCATGCTAGCATCTTAAAAGCTATAGAAATAGATCTAAGAGAGCTGCATTTCTGAGAAATATGTTAAGGTGAAACAGTCTCCCACATGTGTTCTCCTTAGCTACATGGTATCTAGAAACTCAAACAGTGGAATTCAAGAGGGAAGGAAGCTAGGGAAGATAGAGACATGGAGACCCCTGGAGGTATTTGCTCCATTTACTGTAATCGTTTCTGATGGGCAATATGACCTTGGACAAACTGATGGATTATCTAGACCTCAATGCATTAGTAAAAAGCAACTTCCTCACAGAGCCGTTGTGATCATTAAGTATGTTATGGCATAAGGTTCTTAGAACAAGGCATATTGGCAACCTTCAAATAGCTACCATGATCAACATTCTTATTTATCATTTATATAACCTAAGTCATGGATCTTAGAACCCTTGGGACTCTGTTATGTGACAGACACAATATAACTTACCTTATCTTCATCATCTCATTTAATATTTTCAACTACTCTATAAGTCAACTATCCCCAGTCTGATGTTCAAATGAGGTAATTCTCCTGCCTAAGGATGATGGCAGTGTGCAAATCCAAAGCCAGAGTTTTCTTTTCTTCAACCCTACACATGAGGACAATGGCGCCCTGGTTCTTTACTTTGTTTTCCTTAGCTCTGTTTGGTAGTCTCATTTTAGAACTGTGTGGTCAGCCTAGAAGTATGATCAGCTTAAAAAAATCCTCCTAGGAATTATATCAATAAACATGGCATTGAGAATTGGCCACCATAACCAAAGGACAGCCAAATAAAAATTACCAACATACCATGCATTCCAACAAACACAGCAAATGTTTTGAGGAGCCTGGGCCTATTCTGCTTTGCCACTAGGTGTATGGACAGTGACAGAACCTAGCTCTCATTCAGGAGGCTTACCTCAGGGCATCAAAACTGACCAAGATCCAACACAAAAATCACAGAATATAGATTTGACACACTAAGCTACCTATATCTATATATAGAAGCCCGATTACAGACCTTCAAGTTGCATGAAAGTAGTCAAAAGTTTCTCTTACCTAAGAATACATTTTGGACTTCATACAGATTTATGCACATTAATTAAAATGGAGGAGGGACAAAGCATGTAAAAACATGTTACAAGTAGGTGGCCATTATTCTTTAGTCCTATACATAAAACAATTTGTTTCTGGGAAGAGGACATTAGTTCCTATGGTGATTTGAACAAGACTTGTTCCCCATAGTCATGGGTTCTTGAACATTCAGCCCACATTTGGGGTGTTGTTGGAGCTGGTGGTTCAGCCTTGTTGGAGGACATATGTCACCAGGGATGAGCTTTGAGAGTTCATAGCCTGGCCCCACTTCCAGTTTGTTCTTTCTGCCTTGTGCCTATGGTTGTGAATATGATCGCTCCACTTCCTGCTCCACCTGCTGCCATGCTTTACCCACCATTATGGACTCTCCTTCTGGAACCATAAGGCAAAATAAACTCCTTTTCCATTAGCAAATTTCAGTCATGGCACTTTATACAGCAACAGAAATGTAACTAATGTAGTTCCCAGAAGGTTTTCAGAAAATGAGCCCCAATGCAAGTGGACACTGTTTTAAAAAAGATAAAAAAGTTTAGAGGTGTTGTTTCAGAAGCCTGGTGGGAGACAGAGTCCTGAGAGTGGGATGGAGTCTTTACTAACAGTCCCAGTATATTGTGATGTCTCAATCCCATCCCAAACCCAGAAGAAGGCTGGAATTTAGAAGTATGCTCATATTGAGAAGTGAGAGAAGATGTGTCTTTTTGGATCAGGAGTTGGGTGGTCCCGTCTCTCCTTCCAGACATAGATTAACAATGACTTAATTCTAGAAATATTGTCAGCAAGTAAAATAAATAGACTAATGGCTGTGGGCAAATTGTATGGTAATGTGTCTAAGCATTGTTTCCAGTCTGACCCTTAAATATACATTAAATCAATCTAGATGGATGAGTCATCCTGCTCTTAATTAATCTTTTCAGACATTTATAGAGAAAAGACAAAGTCTTTACATAGACCTTGTAAATGTGTTTAAGCTTAGAATGGATTTTTATTTATGTGCACAGCACAAGCAGCCGTTACTTCTAAATGATGGCTTGTTTTGAATGTTCTCAGACCTTCAAAATGTTTTATTTCCACCCTTGTGAAGAGAATCAGGGGTGAGCTGAAAGAAAACACATGAGGACCATTTTCCATGGCATGAACTGGCCAATCTTCTGGACTGTGCATATTTGTATTTTCTAGCATAACAAGTAAAGAGGCAGGAGGATGGAATGGGTGAGGTGCACTCTCTTTAGGAGGCCAGCAGTAGGAAAGGGAATCTCGGTTGTTGGGTCACATCTCCAGGCTCCTTTGCCACCAAAACAAAAGCACTTCTCTGAAACCCAATGCTGGCTTTTACACCAAATAGTAAACGTGTGCCCAACTGCATGTTTTGTCCTGGACGTTTGCTATTTCTGACATTACTGGGGACGCACCATCTGCTGTTAGACTGGGAATACAGCTCTAGAACTGTTTACTTTGGTGATTGTTGTAAATTAGAATCAGTTCCTCTAGAATGCTAGTGTGGTGTGTGTGTGTGTGTGTGTGTGTGTGTGTGTGTGTGTGTGTGTGTGTGTGTGTGTGGTGTATGGTAGATAGTGGCATTGTTACTCAGCCTTTAAGTTCCTCTTGGCCATTGATTTATGTAGCTCATACGGATGATTTTTTTTGCTAGTTTTAGTTTGGGTGTCTAACTTTCACTTTTGCTGTCATTTTTTATGGTTGCATGTTCACATACATACACATGTATGTGTACATGTACCTATGTGGGGGCCTGAGGTCAACCTGAGCTATTGTTTCTCTGGAGCCATCTACTGTGGTTTTTGCTATTGTTGATGTGCATTTCTGTGTGAGGCAAGGTCTCTTAGCAGGACAAAGGGCTTGCCAATTAATTAGGCTAGGTTGTCTGGCTGTTGAGCTCCAGGATTCCCCATGCCCCTGCCTCACCGGCACCAGGACTACAAACATGTGCAAATACAGCTGGCTTTTAGGTGGTGCTAGGGATTGAACTCAGGTCTTCATGAATGCTTGTATAGCAAGTATCTTATCTACTGGGCTATCTCTTCAGTCCCAACCTTTAGGTTTTATCATTCATTTGTATTGAGTTCCTATTTTGTAGGAGGTACTGCTCTAGGGGTTGAGAATTTTGTGGTTCCAGAAACTTACATTGCACAGGTTTATTAGATCAGTAGGAAATGCTCAATTAAGCATGGTGAGGGGATGAGGGCACTGGGTTCAGAGGCAGAACTAAATCCACTTGTGGCAGCCACAGTGTGGGCAAGGGAGTGAGGAGGGGTGACAGCTGTGATTATGGTAGGTCCCAGAGACATGGTAGGGGAAGCTATCTGAGGGCTTTAAACAGACGGTGGATGTGTTCTGGTTGAGAATTCAGAGATCTCTTTGACACTCTGTGCAGCCTTTGCACTGGAACCTGAGCTGTATGTGAACTGGCAGCATGCCACTATTATTGAGCTCAAAGGGAAGGCTGGTTTGACTGCTGGTGAGAATGTACATCGTGCATCCATTATAGGGAACAGTGTGGAAGCTTTCCCAGTGCAATCTTGCTCTCTCACTTCTTAGTACATGTTTAGGGGAAATAAAACTAGGATACTAACAAGATTTGTGCTTTCCAGTATTTGTTGTAACACTCCCCCTCATAGCTAACTATGAGACCTGTCAGCAAATCAATGAATAAAGAAAACATGGTGTAGATGCAGCATGGAATATTATTTGGTCACTAAAGCAGACTGAAACCCTACTAGCTGTGGCAAAAGTCATAGAATTGTAGAGCATTATAGGCAGTGAAATACGCCAGGAAACAAATACTGTATGTCCTCAATCATATGTAGAACAAAGAAAATTGATCTCAAAGAAGAGAGAGAAGAGGTAGAGAAGAGATTTGAAAGGCATGGGGAATAAGAGAGATGAAGGCATGTTAGATGGTGACTACTAAACTTCAATAAGAGAAATAAATGAGATGTTTCTATATACAACAGGGCAAATGTTGTTTACAATAAGTTACCTTATGATTTCCAAATTCTGGGGTAGTATTTCTCAGGCTACAAAGAGAAAGAGACAAATGCTTAAGGAGCTAGAAATCCTAAATGTTCTGACTGGCTCATTACCTATTTTGTGTATGCATTGAATTTTTATCCTCTCCTCTTTAGGTATATACAAGGATTATATGTCAATGCATATTTTTAAAAGACAGGGTTTGGAGGTCTTCCCTTCAAAAGGTTGTTGGGTAGTATTATGGTGGTGACGAGTTAGGGCTGATGGGAGAAGCTGGTGCAGGAGTAGTGACATTGTATGTTGCTCTGCTTGGTTAATAGTAGTGTCTGGCTGAACTTTATTTATATGTATTTCTATTATTATTGAGATTACTTGAGATAATTAAATAGTTAGTAGAATAGGAATGGATAGTAGTGTAATTAGAAAAGATAAAAATATAATTTAATTAGGCCTTTGGTTACTTAAAGTTTTGGAAGTGTAAGTGTGTATGGTTGAGGTAATTTTGGGAATGGCTTTTTCAAGTCAAGTCAGGTCTAAAATATTTTGGGCTGATGAGAGCTAGCCAGAAGGGAGGAGCTTTCTGACCAGAATCAACTTGAATTTGCTATGTCCTGAGATCACTGTACTGTGTATGGTGTCCTCAGCAATAGAGTCTTACCAGCAACTTCTAGTAGGTAACCATGAGCAATGACAATAGTCTGTGTTGTTTGGGGAGAGGTATCTAGGATATCTCCGGCCAACAATTCCTACATTTAGCATTGGGATTTTTATTTGGCAAATTATGGCTATTGGGATGAGTATAATCCCTTGAGTAGGATAACTTTAAGTCTTTTATATGAAGCTTATAAAAGAATAGGTTTCTGTTCATCTTTCCCAAACATCCTTAGTGTTAGTTATCCTGCTACTCATCCTCTTCCATAATCTTATTTCTCTAGTTCCTAGGTGAATATCTGTCTTGCATTTTGCAGTTCAACTGTCCATTGTGTTTTGTTTTGTGTTGGGGATGAGGGAGGATGAGGTGTGTGTGTGTGTGTGTGTGTGTGTGTGTGTACTCCTTAACTTTTGAGAAATAATCACTGTTTTGTATCTAATTCCAGATAGTATATGCATAAAAAACCCGTATCTTAAAAGGAAGCTATTTGTAAGAGTGGTTTACATTTGACATTCATATCTGTGACCTATGCATTACTATCAGAGCTTACTGAATGCTACTGGCATGTGCATCTGTTACAATAAGATCCAATTTGAACTATTAAACTGCAGACAATGGCTTATACAATACATAAGTTTACTCTTCTCTCATGTCCAAATAGACAAATGCATGATGTCTAAACAGGTAAAAGCACTTGCTGTGCATACCAAGTGATCTGAGTCTGATCCCTAGATTCCATGGTTGAAGGACAGAACTAATTTCTTAAAGTCATTCTCTGTGGCAGTGTGAAAGAACCCCCCCTCAAGGGAGTAGCATTATTAGGAGGTGTGGTCTTGTTGGAGTAGCTATGATCTTGTTTGAGGAAATGTGTCACTGTGGAGATGGACTTTGGAGTCTCATATAAGCTCAAGCTATGCCCAGTGAGACAGACCATTTCCTGTTACCTGCAAGTCAAGGTGTAGGGCACTTGGTTACTTCTCCAGCACTGTGTCTGCCTGATAACACCCTGTGTCACCATGATGATAATGGACTAAACCTCTGAAAATGTAAGCCAACCCAATGAAATGTTTTTCCTTTATATGAGTTGGGGTGGTCATGGTGTCTCTTCACAGCAATAGAAACCCTAACTAAGACATCCTCTGACATCCAACTCTGTGTCATGGCATAGGAACACCACTCCCACTCACACACATCACCACCACCATCATCATTAACAACAGCTGCAGCAGCAGCAACAACAATAACAACAAAATCTAGATGTGGTTAGTGCAGAGCTGTGAATGAAGGTTCTATTCCACAAGGACCTTGTGGACTCCAGTTTACTGTTTCTCATTTCAATGTATAGAATTTTCATTCCCAAGATAACCATTGCCTAAAATAGCCACTTCACCTTCAGCCACTACGTTGAAATTTCAGACATCAGAAGAAAAGAGATTAGAAAAAAGAGAGAGGGCACAAGGGAGACATGACAGCAGACATTCAAACAATGTTTGAATGCCTACCATGTGATCCTTTCACTTACACGTTTTGGGGTAGGATTTAGACATACAGTCCCAACTATCTGTCTCCCTGCAACTCCAAGAAGTACAGTCTTTGTTTCTGTTGTCCAGGTAACCACTTAAAGTGAGATCTTTCTTCCTACCAACGGTGAAAACAGACAGTAGAAACAACTAGCAGTTCCTAATACAGCCAGGTCCAGCGAACGTGATTCAACTCTCATGTAAATGGAAAAATACCTCCCTCTGAATTTTATCTTGACTGACTCATCTGTACAACCATCCCGTTACGGAAAGAGGTGTCTGATTT